>NC_141038.1:25202500-25282500 GCF_052040795.2 Danio rerio
ATTTTGAGCAAGTGATGCGCTTTTGCAGGTTATCAGCTAGGTTTTGCAGTTTCTACTAACTGTTTTGAGAAATGCATTAACTGTTGTGCAAAAATGCATTAGTGTTGTGAGAAACGCACCAAAGCCACTGAGAAAAACTGTAATACATGTGGATCTTGATCATATGTTGAGGAAGCAAAATGCTTTGTGCAAGAAAATAAAAGTTATTTACATTATTACTTTATATTATACAATATTACTTTTAATGTAATTTATTGTTTCTGCATACAGTGCTGAATGCCTGTCCTTGAGCTTGAAGTATGGAGTTAGATCAGTCTCAATAACAATACATTTGCATTCATGAAATTCATAAATGCTCAACACAATTCGTAATGTCTGAGCATTTTCTTATGCTTATTCAGTGGTTCATAAACACATCTAACATAATTCATAAATGCATGTGGAAAGTAATCCAAGAACTTTGTATATACATTATTGTGTAAACATTTTAATTGTATTTATGTAAGATGTACTGTATATGTGTGAGCATTTGGGAAGTAGTTTTGCTTTTTACTTTTGAATTGATGAATTTTGTTTTGAATTTACAAATTGGAGTTGTGGATTGATGAATTGTGTTTTGAATTTACAATTTGTGTTGCGCAATTGTGAATTTTTTGAATGCAAATGTATTATTACTGAGACTGATCTGGCTCCATACTTGAGTGTCGGTTTTTTTATAAATATAAAAATAAATGTAAGCCTAAACTGAATTTACTAACAAGTGTTTGTTGTATTATTACTCTCTGGTACTGGTATTCCTATAATTCACATTTTCGTATTTACAGTTTTCTTGTTGATTTTGTTGTTATTTGTAGTAACTTGCTGCTTAATAAAATCTGGAGTTTGTTTTCAACTCAAAATGTTACATTAATTGTTTAATTTGACACACTGTATCTGTATAGTATCTGTGTTTAGTTTTTATTAACTTTGCTTTTTCTTTTAGAAATGTTTTTAAATATACTGCAACAAGTGTTATATTGTGTTACATGTGTGTTTTTTAAAGTACAGCTCACACTTGACGTAAAACAAAGACATAAATGAGTAAAACATTAATATGAATAAATGTACTTGAAACTACTGGCAATTCATTGTCACATTTAAAAAAATATATATATATATAAAAATATTAGTTTTGTTCAAAACATGCACTCTCTTTCCATATAACTTGAAATATATGTAAACGGCACATTTAGGGCCAATGTTTCCTTTACAAATATTATTGAGAATATTCCATATTCTATTCAAAAACATAAAACCACTTAGCTATCACATATTCTAATATCATATATAAATCATAAATTGATAGGCTAATGGTTGTAATTTACCCCTGTTCGATATGTGATGTCAAGTGAGACGTGTACATTTAGCTGGTGAAGATTCTCTCTTTTGTTTTGTTTTTGGACTAAATTTACCTGTACATCTTTTACAAAGATGGAAGGGTGGAGTATGTATTTGTTCTTTTGTTTTGTCTTTCTTTTTGTTTTGTATATTAATACAATAACTGTAAATATATGATATATACACCCATTTCCATAACAAATGTTCTTTTTTTTAAAGTCTGAGTGTGTTCATTGTATTTATTATTTCAGAAATTGTATTGTTTGCCAAGGTAACAATGTTGTAAATAATGTTCTTTTTTTGTTTGTTTGTTTTTAGTTTGGTTTAGTTAATTTAGTTTCATAACATTTCAGTGTATTGCCATAAGCCATAGGTAGTCCTTAAATTTTGTCTCACTATAAAAATATCCATGAATTAGCAGTTTCTGTATTTTGTTATTCATGTTTTTATCTTTAATTTTTCCATATTTATTTCTCCTTTTAAATTGCATTATGGGACCTTGATCTTTCTTTCAACAACTTTTAACATTGAAGTGTTCAAAATAAGTGTCTTTTATTTATGTTTATTATTTTCAAGTAATATATATTCTGGGTTGCTGTTGTATATTTTGGTACAAACCCTTAGTAAACTGCTGGTACTATACATGTTCTGTTATTTTACAGACTTAATTCTCTATGTATTATTTATTCTACATTATATTATTTTAAACTACTAAAATGTCAGTAAAAGTCACTACTGTTAAACTGTAGAGTTGATTTTTCAAAATCAAGCTCCATGGTGATTAAGGTCATAATGCAATTCACAATGGTAAATAAACAGAAAACATTTGTGAATTACAAATATGTAAACTGTTAATTAACACATTTTACAGCGTGTTTTCTTGCTCTAAAAGTGTAAATAACCAATAACTTGAATTTTATAAATCACAAAGGACCATGCTTTAAGCTAAAAAATCATTATAAATGTTCTACTGAAGGCAAAAGTCACTTTAGATGATTGGTATTATTATTAGATGGTGGATCCTTAATTTCCGGATGAACTATCTAAACTTTATTGAGCTTAAAACACTGCAAATATTCAAAATGAGACATACTGTATAAAGATAGCACTCCTAACGGGAAGTTTTCCTCAAACAATATTTGTATTCCCTCTGCTTTGTGTACTCCTGGCCCCCATCCCGTGCAGGTCTGCCTGATCCGCCAATTAGCGTGACCAGGGCATCTGACCAGTGCACTGTGCTTAGCATACAGACGCCTACATCCCACAGTCTGACCCACCACTGACATGACGCCATATAGAAGCCTTTTTTCCTCAGCATAATTCTGCACTCTGCTTACTACAGGAGCTCAGCTGCTGCTGTGCTGTTTGCCCATAAGGTCAGCATATAGCCTGTATACAGTAGATGAGTGCATAATCAAGATTATTCCTTGCAGAGCCTAAATCTAACAGACAACAAGAAATATATCTGAATAAAAAAGCCAATGGTGTATTCATAAAAAAGTGTTACTTGATGGCTGTGTGGAACTTCATATTAAAGCAATTCCTGCAAACATATTGTGGTTAAGTATGATTATTAAATGACAAAGAGCATGTTGAATTTATAATATGAATTGGATGCACGGCACTTTTCACATGAGCAGCTCATGGTAACAGTGTTATTAGTGTTTTAGAGTTTTGCACCAAACTTCTTTGCAATAAGGCTAATAAAATAGAGCAAAGAGCAAAAGAAAAAAGAAAACAACTACAGATATTTTACTGCTGTAATATATATATATATATATATATATATATATATATATATATATATATATATATATATATATATATATATATATATATATATATATATATAAAAGGAAAATAAATTAAATTAAAATAATATAAATTGTTTAACAGAATGTACCTGTATCCTCTTCCTGCACAGACAGGACTTTGTAATGTGTGCAGAAGGTTGTTTTGCATTGTCTTGTTGAAATATGCATAGGCGTCCCTGGAAAAGAGGGCCAAAATCTCTATGTACTTTTCAGCATTAATGCTGCCGTCACAATAATGAAAGTTCAATTCAATTCAATTCAGCTTTATTTGTATAGCGCTTTTACAATGTAGATTGTGTCAAAGCAGCTTCACATAAATGGTCATAGTAACTGGAACAGTGTGGTTCAGGTTTTAGTGTTTAAGTTCAGTTCAGTTCAGTTTAGCTAAGTTCAGTGTGATTTAATCATTACTGAGAGTTCGAACACTGAAGAGCAAATTCATCGATGCATAGCTCTACCAATCCTGAACCATGCGAGCCAGTGGCGACAGCGGAGAAGAGCTACCTTTGCCAAAGGCACTGACACATACCATGACAGACTGTGGATTTTGGACTTGTTGCTGGTAACAATCAGGAAAATCATTTTCTTTTTTGGTCTTGAACACACAGTGTCCATTTCTCCCCCCAAAAATACCTGACATACTGATTCATCTGACCATTGTACATTTCCACGTTACAGTTTCCACTGTATGATGGTCTATCCCAGACGTCTCCAAGCCCAGAGAAGTCAACGGCACTTCTGAACACTATTTACATAAGGCTTCCTTTTGGCATTTGTGAATGTAACTACATATTGTGGTACTTGACAAAGGTTTGCCAAATTAGTCCTGAGCCCATGTGGTGATATCCCTTATAGATGAATGATGATTCTTGATACCTGAGGGATCGGAGTTCACGGTTGTTCAGCTTAATCCTGAGGCCTTGTCCTTTGCAAGCTAAAATTCCTCTACATTCCTTGAATCTTTTAATTATGTTATGCACTGTTGAAGGTTAAATATCAAAATATCTTCCTATCTTTCTTTAAGGAACATTGTTTTTAAACATTTCAATAATTTTCCCATGTATTTGTTGGCAAACTTGCATTTATCTGACCATCTTTGTTCCTAAAGGACTGGACCTTTCGTGGAAGCTACTTTTGTACCAAATCATAATTACAATCACCTGTTGACATTGCCTGTTTCAAATCACATCATTTAACCAATTTACCTGATTACTACAGTAGCCCTAAATTGATTCTGTCCCAACTCTTTTGGAATGTGTTGCAGGTCTGAATGACAGGAAAGGATATATATTTACAAATGAAATGAAGTTGACCCAACAAAACATGAAATTTTTTTTTTTTCATATTTGCAGTTTTTCTTTGTCTGCAAAGAAAAACAAGTCAAAGTAAATTTGGAAACCCCTACTTACTTTTTTTATTTGCGTTTTCTATACTGTCCCAATTAATTAATTAATTTCCTAATTAATCCTGTACAAGTACTTTTCATTTTTCTGATTTGGGGTTGTAGTAGTGGTAAATACATTCTAATATTTATCATTATTATAAGTTATAAGATACATTTTATTATAAAAATAGTTTACACTATAATGGCTTAACCCTCTACCGCACAATGTTGCCATATGGCAACATGATATTTATGTTCATTTCCTTGGCATTGTTTCTTTAAGACCAACAGTTATTATTATTATTATTATTATTATTATTATTATTATTATTTTGTTGGAAAGAGAAGATTTTACTGTAGCTGTTGCTGAATATAAATGTAAACATCAATAAAAACAAAGGATATACTCATGTCAGATCCACAAAAAAACATCAGCTTCAATAAGTTAAGATGACATATTCACAACTCTTTTTTTTTTCAAATCAAATTATTATTTTTTTTTTATAAATCGATCAAATGTATGTACAAATGGCAACACTGTGCAATAGTAGAATGTGCAATATTGCAATGGGTTAGCTAGCTAGCAAGGTCAGCTGTAAACTTTTAAGTTGTAACACTAACAACATAAAAGTAATATAATGTTGATTAGTCATATGTTAATGGAATTTGCATTATGGATAAAAACTAGTTTTAATGGCACTACTACTTTTGAATAGGTATGGATACATGAAACAGTGTATTAGCGAGCACCACCATGTTTTATGGTGAGTGAAACAAGAACAGAACTGGCTCTTCCTGCAGATGAAAGTGAGGATGAGATGGGTTTTAGTTACCATGAGAATGATGCAGATTGGACATTTGATAAGAGCAGTGATGGAGACAGTTCAAGTAGGTTAGCTCTGACAGAGATTCTCTTTACTACAGGCGTAGTAAAGTATGTAGTTTAATATATAAACATTGTTAGCTAGTAGCTACATTATTCTGATGCATCTGATATACTAGACTTGTTATTTATTTGTAATAATATTTACTGGAGAAAATATTAATATTTACTGTATACATAATAATACAATATTAAGTTTGTTTTTAATAATATTCAGCAAAAAAAAAATAAAATAAATAAAATATATATATATATATATATATATATATATATATATATATATATATATATATATATATATATATATATATATATATATATATATATATATTGGAATAAATGGAATAAATGAAAGCTGTTGGAATATGAGTTGTTGGAAAGTATGGATAAGATGTTATTTATAAGGTCTGTGTAAAGCTTATAATACTGCAACACCAATTAAATCATTTCAAACAACAACATTATTCCTTAAAAGCATAGTTAAAGCACGTTAGATCCATTGTTGGATGTTGTTATATACAATGCATGCAGTAGTGGGTTAAAAGTGATAATTCTTCATAAACAAATAATCAAATAAAACTTGTATTATTATTATTATTATTATTAATATTATCATTACTTCTATTATTAATATTAATATTATTATTATTATTATTATTGTTATTATTATCATTATTATTATTTATCATTAATATTAATTATTTTATTACCATTAATATTATAAATAAGTATTATAATAACTATAATAATAATAATAATAATAATAATAATAATAATAACAATAATGATAATAATAATAATAATAATAACAATTATTATTATTATTATTATTATTATTATTATTATTATTATTATTATTATTATTATTATTTATGGTTGAAATAATTTGTGACATGTGTGTCAAAAATTAACTTGAAGTCCTGCTTCCTTGTCTGGTATGATATTACAGATTTCTCTCTCTGTGACTCACAATGTCACAGATTGCCACACTCTCGCAAATTTTCATTTTCACAAATCATAAATTGACTCTAAAGGCTCCTCTGCCTGTAACAATTAGTCATTTGTAAAGCGGCGGATTGGAGAGCGTTCACACAGACAATAGCTGTTGCAGTGGTAACTTCATGGTGGTGTTTATGCATGTGCAAGCATTTTTTTTTTTTTTTTTTGCTGGAGGAGTGCAGTGCATTTGCCCTAATTCTGTTCTCTGCTTGCTTACACTCCCACATGTCTGTGTGCAGAGTCTGCCACCGCCGGCGTGGCATCTATCATCCACAACAACCGTCATCCTGCCGGACAAAAGGCAGGCTGGAGCGGCCTCAAAGCCATTTGCATTTTTGCATCTCATTTTGTCCATAATTACGTGGCAGTGTAAGCAGCTCTCCCCCATTATCTCGCCTAACATTATCAGTGACGTCTGAAACGCACGTTTAAATGTCAATTATTGACTACAAAGAAGGAGTGACCTTTGAGAGAGCACGTTCTCCTTCCCTCTCTCTTACTCGCTCCAGGTTTGTGTCTCCTCTTCTTTATTGCTGGTGCTAATGATACCGTGCTCTCTTTTTTTCTCTTTCATTTAAACCGCCGTTGTTATTGCCATACAAGTTTTTAATCACATGATTAGTGAACCCACACACTACAGCCTGTCCTTCTCTTAAATTGCTGCTGATTTGTGTACATCTCCTCTAAACTGTATTAAAGGTGACAAACTATAGTCATTAACTATCTTGTTGTAGTAAGATTGTCTTTTTTGCTACATTAATAATTAAAAAAAACTATTTATAATACACATGCACTTGCATAGTAACAAATATTAACAATATATAAAGGTAGATCATAATCAAATCTCTCTATAAATGAAAAATGAATGAATGCATATATATATATATATATATATATATATATATATGTATATATATATAAAGGCATTCATATATATATATATATATATATATATATATATATATATATATATATATATATATATATATATATATATATATATATATATGTATATGTATATGTATATATATATATATATATATATATATAGTTTTAAAATTTATTTAAAAATCAAGATTTACAAGGGTGATCTGGCCAAGAGGTCTGCAGCACCTGTCTTATGAAAATAATAATAATAATAATAATAATAATAATAATAATAATAATAATAATAATAATAATAATAATAATAAATAAATAAATAAATAAATAAATAAATAAATAAATAAAGTTTGGTTATTCAGTCATACTACATTCCAATATATATATATATATATATATTTTTTTTTTTTTCTGGGGTTTTTTCCTTTAACAGGACAGTGGAGATTGTGACTGGAAACGTGGGGAGCAGAGAGAAGGGGAATGATTAGCAAAGGACCTCAAGTCGAACTCAGATCACCGTGAGCACCTTTTATGAGCACCAGTGCTATGTGTCAACGCTCTAACCACTAGGCTTTTGGCACTGAGACATTACAATATGTTAAAAACACATTAATTAAGAAATGGACTGTTGTTGTTTGTGATAAGAATAGAGCAAAGTGATTTAATCAGCATGAGCTCAGACATTTTGAGTTCAGACTGGAGTATTCCAGGATAAGGGGGCAGCATAACTAAAAGCTTGCTTCTTTTTTTCAGTTCAAACAAAGGGAACAGACAAATTAAAAATTTGACTTGAACATGGGGCATAGTAACTTTTTGACATATGAACAAGGAAACATAGGTTTAAAGGCACCAGAGGTGCCATCCAGTAGGTGTACCTTCGTACAATCTCAGAAAAATAATGTTACTTAAGGAACAGTTTTGTACCTTTATAAAATTTGTACCTTATATGGTACAGAAAAAAAACCTAATATGATACTTTTCTCTAACTTTTAAGGTACAATTGAAATGAAGGTATTGTTCTTATTAAAAAGGTACATAGGTGTTGGACAATTCCTTCTTTATTACAATATCTATGAACATAAATATTACTGGAGAGGCAAATTTATATTATGAATAATGTCCATATTAAAACATAAATCATCATTTAAAAGCATATAAATGATGCTTTTAAATGATGAAAGTCATAAAACATTCATTGAAAGTCATAAACATTCATTATTAAGTACTATAATACAATACAACTGCTAAAACAAAACTATTGTAAACTAAGCATTTAAGGCATTTTTAATAAACAATTGGTAAGCATTTTCTGATAAATACATTTTCGTTATTGATATCCAGTTTTGGTGTTTGCTTTCCACTACGCACATGAGATGGCAAAAGTCCTGCATATGCAGAGTGTTGATGCACACATTTTACTATTATAAAGCTAATCAAACATTGTGCAAATCTCATTACAATAGTTTTGCATAATTCTATTTCTAGTTTAAAATTAGGTAAATTAAATGAACTTTTAAGTTAATACAAAGGTATTGTGTGAAATTTGTAGAAAAGAAAGGTTTTATATTGTACAGTACATGAGAGAATGTGCTTCTGTGACATTTTTGTAAAAAAAAAAGTTTTGTGAAATGCTAAGCAAAAATAAATCTTTGTTAGATCCTTTTTTTATTCTTTATTGTAAATGGAAAAGGTGCATTTACACACACAAAAAAAAAATTATAGCAAAAAGTCTTTAAATGGTTCTTGAATGAACACATTTGACACTTTTACAGTACAAAGTGTCTTGTCACTGTAGTGGTACCTTCATGGTTTAGATTTGTCCTTTGATGAAGGTACAATATTGTTTCTGCAGGTTTTAAAAACCAAAGGTACATTCTTATTTCCCATGGTACAAATCATGTCCTTAAAGGTACAAATTGCAATGGTACAAAATTGTTTCTGTGTCTTAAGGTACAAATCTGTTCCATAAAAAGGTACTGTCCCAGTGAAAAGGGTTTGTACCTTCTTTGGTACAACATTGTACCATTTTTTTTCTGAGAGTGTACATTCAAAGAAGGCAACTCAGGTTTGGCAAACATTTCACAATGGTTAGATAGTCTACGTCAACCTGTAACTAAAAGCAGAGCGCTATGATAAACAGATATGAGTTTAAAGGCTGAAGACATTTGGTTGAGGAGACAGGCAAAGTTATGAATAAAAATGTAATAAAATCAAAATATTTATTTCTCTAAAATGACAACTGCTCAGAATAACAATTGTTTTCATTTTTTTTAACTAAAACTCCAACTGCCATTCCAAGAATTACTGATTCGTAAAAGTTATAACAGTGGTATTGTGGTGTCATAAAATATAAAAATGTCTGAAAACTTCTTATTTACTCACACAAAAGGTTTTAAATGACATTTTTATTTTACATTCAGAAGAAATGTCATGAGTAGTTTATCGACTAAACAAAAAGTATGCTGTAATACTTTAAAGCATTGGTGTCAAACTCAGTTTTTGGAGGGCCGCAGATCCAACCCTGCTCTAACACTCTTACTTAAAGGCTTTATACAAGACTGAAGAACTCAATTAGTTTGATCAAGTGTATTTAATTAGGGTTGGAACTAAACTGTGCAGAGCTGCGGTCCTCCAGGAACTGAGTTTGACAACTGTGATAAAGGAATTCTTTTTGCACAATTTTAATGTGTACACTATTTTAACCCATTCCTTACCCTAAGCAAATTTAATGATAATAAAACTACGTTTACATAGACATCAGTTATCAAATTATTTGCCTTCATCTGAATTATACAATGATATGATTAAGGTGTTTACATGAGTTGTATTTTGAATGTTCCTTTCATGTTCCCGTTTTACATGTTATATAATTTTATTAATACAGGAAAAAAAACTCCACATTTTGCGATACGAGTGTCTGTGGTCCTTCACTGACATGGTAGGTGCAGAGAATAGAGTCAAACAGCCCTGTGTGTGTAGACTATCCTGTTTTAAAATGCGGCAAAAATCCTACACAATAATAACAGGTTTTTACATGTCAGCACTGCACTTCAATAATGCGACTAAAATGGGCATACTCCACATGTCTTAATTTGATTTCTGCTTAGTTCCATTATGACTTTAGTGAGATGAAGGTACTCAAAAATTGTTGTGTATAAGGCAGACTCTTAATCAGAGTATTGTCTTAGTCATAATAAAATTGGATTATTGGTGTCCATGCAAATATACTCTGTCATTTTTAAACAAGTTTAACATGGTTATACAAGTTTATATTGTTAAATCTGTTATTGTTATACTGTATTTTATTTAGCTTTCAAACATATTATGAATAGTTTTGTTTTTCCTTTTAAAAATATGTTAATACTTTACAGTAAGGTTGTATTAGTTGATGTTAGTTGTATTTACCCAAATGTTAGATGTACTTACTGTCATGAACAAAAATATAAAATACATTGATTACAGTATTTGTTCACCTTTGTTAATGTAGTTAATGCAAATAAAATTGTTCATTTTTAGTTTATTCAAACTCACAGTGCATTAACTGATGATAGCAAGCATGAATTTAGATTTTAATAACACATTAGTAAATGTCAAACTGTCTAATTAATGCTCTCCAAGTACTTTTCATTAAGTGCATAGTCAATTAAAGTAATAGTTCATGTTAGTAAATATATTAACTAGCATTAACTAATAAAAAAGTGTGACCAAAATACTTTATCATTATTGTTAAAACTGCACATATTATTGTTAAAACTGATAATTTTGTGGCACTATTTTGCACATTTTATGTCTACACATTATTATTATTCTTAAACTACCAAACATACACTAAAACCTGTTTAACAATATTAATTTATTTAACAACGCATAAATTGATGACTAAAAAGTAAATAACAGAATTCCCCATTCTTATTGTTAAGGTCAGAGTTGTGCAACCATCACAGTTCCACTGTAACATTATATAGACAAAAGTATAATACTTTGCAATCATATCTACAGTGACAAATCAAAAGGTTTGCACCGCACTTCTCAGATTGGCTGTATACTGTAGATAACATCCAGTCTATTCTGGTTCTGCTTGGTTTTCCATTGCATATCATGTTAATGTGAGAGAAATTCAATGAGTTTCCAGTATCTCAGTCTTCATTAAATATTTAGTATTTTTGCTATGTTTATGTTAGCGTTACAGACCAACATGGTATGTTTCATTTTCTGATTTCATCTGAAACTACAGCGTGTCCATCATGAAAATATTTTAACGAAAAATTGTCTTTTCTATCTAAATGCATATTTTTGTCACATGATTAATCAATAGTTTTAGGATCAATATAAGTACCTCAAAGGAGAAAAATGATTTAGACTCTAAATTACACAATAATTCTCTTCGTTGCAATGAATAATGCAATTTTCAAGCACACGGTCGACTGTGAAACAAGATGAAGCAGTTTTAACTTCAGTACATGGTGAAAATGAAGTAGCTTTATTATTATTATTATTATTATTATTATTATTATTATTATTTAATTTGTATTTAAATGTCAGTTCTTTAACATATATATGATAATGATAAATTGTGATAATAATAACAACATAAATAGGTATTATTATTACTACTATTATTATTATTAATAATAATAATGCAGTTGAAGTCAGAATTATTAGCTGAATTATTTATCTTTTTTAAATATTTCCCAAATGATATTCAACAGAGCAAGGAAATTTTCACAATATGTCTGATAATATTTTTTCTTCTGGAGAAAGTCTTATTTCAGCTAGAATACACACGTTAAGCTGTATAGAAGTGTCTTGGAAAACATTAAGTAAAATTTTATTTACTGTCATCATGGCAAGTATTAAAAAAATCAGTTATTAAAAATTTGTTAATAAAACTATTATGTTTAGAAATGTGTTGAAAAAATCCTCTCTCCCTTAAACAGAAATTGAGGGAAAAAATAATAATAAATGCTAATAATTTTGACTTTACCTGTATATGATAAATAATAATGATATATTGTGATGATAATAATAATAATAATAACAATAATATTTTTCTTTAAATGTCAGTTCTTTTAACATATGATAAATAGTAATGATCAATAGTGATAATAATAATCTAAATATTATTATTACTACTACTACTATTGGGGCAGCATGGTGGCGCAGTGGGTAGCACAATTGCCGCACAGCAAGAAGGTCACTGGTTTGAGCCTTGGCTGGGTCAGTTGGCGTTTCTGTGTGGAGTTTGCATGTTCTCCCCGAGTTCGCTTGGGATTTCCCCAGGTGCTCCGGTTTCCCCCACAATCCAAAGACATGCAGTCGTGGTGAATTGGGTAGGCTAAATTGTCCGTAGTGAATGAGTGTGTGTGAATGTTTTCCAGTGATGGGTTGCAGCAGGAAAGGCATCCGCTGAGTAAAACATATGCTGCATAAGTTGGCGGTTTATTCCCCTGTGGCGACCCCAGATTAATAAAGGGACTAAGCAAAAATGAAAATGAATGAAAGAATAAATGTTTATTCAAATTTTTATTATTGTTATCGTTGTTGTCCTCATCGTTATTATTATTATTATTATTATTTATTATTATTATTATTACTACTACTACTACAGTACTTCTATTATACCAATGTATCCATCATAAAGCTTTTTTTAACCAAATATCTTTTTTATCTAAATGCTTTTTTGTCAGATGATTAGTCAATCGGTTATGATCCGTATAAGTAACTCAAAGGACAAAAATGATTTAGAGTCTACACAATAATTCTGATTGCTGTAATGAATAGTGCCATTTTCAATCACACTGTCGACTAAAGAACAAGATTAAGCTACAGCGGTTTTAACTCCCTCTAAGTAAATCAAATCTGAAAAATGATATAGTTGTCTAAATGACATGATAATTCTGTTCAATTTAATGAAGAGTGCAATGAGTTTCATTCACACCGTCGAATGGCGAGATGGCACATTTCAAAAACGTGCCCTGTAGCAATGCTAACACGTGTTTATTATACCATTTTATCTCTATTATAGAGGTGCTTTCGCCTAGGTTTGCTATTAACAGGCTAAAATGTTACAAAATGGGCACCACTGTGCCGAAATCAGGAGTAAATTAGCTAAGAAGTGACAGCCAGTGGCGCTAAAGGAGTTTAACAAACAACTAGCTCATGCTAATTAATGGAGACACAACCTGACAGAATACATTTACATTTGATTGGACCTGTTGCGAAATGAGAGGTTCCTTATTAGTCTTCTTCTTCCTGAGGATGACATTAATTGCGGTTTTATTCCAGGGCTGTTAGCTTCCTTCATTTGAGTGAATTCTTCACACTTTCCAGGCGCATTATTATTACTGCACCATCCAGACATGGGAAATCAAATAAATCACTTAAGCGATCTTATTAATTAAGTCAAAATAAGAATGCAGGAGTTAATGTATTCCCTAGAAATACCCTGGGACCGTCAACTTGTAAAGATGTATACACTGACTTTAATTGCACCATCACATCTATGTTTTTCTCAGTGAAGAATTAGATTTCTTAGTGTTAGCTAAATATATCAGAGCAGCATAGCAACTCATTACACATATTTTTTTATATTTTTTTAACAGGTATGTTTTGACTTTTTTAAATGCGAAAGTCTGATTTAAAAACTTGAGATTGTAAAAACACTTACTAATGCACCACTTAATCTCATTTTTAAAATCGTAATAAGAAAAAAATCATCTAAACAACTGTATTATGGTATAATGCAATTAAGGGTGACAAATGTCTATTGAAACAGTGATTTGCTACTGAGGACACCACAATAGATTAAATGCATAAAAATAAACCAGGACACACATTTATAATTATACAGTAACTAATGCACAACATATTATTATCCTTCACAACATCATAACAAGCATACAGTCAAATACTTGATGCTGTGTTGGCTGACAGTATTCTAAAATAAGGGATGCAGATGTGTTTTAAAACAGCAATTTGCTGCTAAAGATGATACAATTACTATATGCATGAAAATAAATCAGCACAAAAAGTTATAATTATGCCGTTTCTAATGCACCAATATTCCTTAAAGCCATAATAAGCAAGCGGAAAGTCAGATAAACAGTTCCTCATTGTGTTATTAAAACTAAGGGACACAAATACCTTTTAAAACAGTGATTTGATGCTAAAGAAAGACACCAAGATAGACTTAACACATTACAAACAATACCCACTATAAGAATACATTCATTCATTTTCTGTTCGGCTTAGTCCCTTTATTAATTTGCGGTCCAACTTATCCATCACATTTTATGCAGCGGATGCCCTTCCAGCCGCAACCCATCTCTGGGAAACATCCATACACACTCAAACACTACGGACAATTTAGCCTACCCAGTTCACCTGTACCTCATGTCGTTGGAATGTGGGGGAAACCGGAGCACCCGGAGAAAACCCTTAATAATAATAATAATATTTATTATTATTATTATTATTATTATTGTTATTATTATTATTATTTTGATAAAAATAAATATTATAAATAATTTTAAATATTGATATTAAATATTAATATAAAATATAAAATATTAATAATAATTATAATAACAATGATATTAATAATAGTATAACTATTATTATTTTTATTATTAAAATTATTATAAATATATATTTATTAAATAAAAACGACATTGGGACGAAGCTGTGGCGCAGTAGGTAGTGCTGTCGCCTCATAGCAAGAAGGTCGCTGGGTCGCTGGTTCGAGCCTCGGCTCAGTTGCCGTTTCTATGTGGAGTTTGCATGTTCTGCCTGTACTCACGTGGGTTTCCTCCAGGTGCTCCGGTTTTCCCCACAGTCCAAAGACATGCGGTACAGGTGAATTGGGTGGGCTAAATTGTCCGTAGTGTATGAGTGTGTATGAGAGTGTGTGTGGATGTTTCTCAGAGATGGGTTGCGGTTGGAAGGGCATCCACTGCATAAAAACTTGCTGGATAAGTTGGCGATTCATTCTGCTGTGGCGACCCCGGATTAATAAAGGGACAAAGCCGACAAGAAAATGAATGAATGAATAATGACATTGGAAGTACATTTTAAATAATATTACTACTACTACTACTACTACTACTACTACTACTACTACTAATAATAATAATAATAATAATAATAATAATAATAATAATATTGTATTTATAATATAATAAAAAGAATATTAGTGATAATAATACAACTATTATTATTATTATTATTATTATTATTATTATTATTATTATTATTATTATTATTATTATTATTATTATTATTAATAAGCAACAACAAATTAAGTTATTATTAAGTTATACTTAATCTTTTTTTCAAAAAGATTATAAGCACACACATTTAATTGCATAGAACATCAAAGAATTAATGTATCATAAAAATTAGGTAAAAAACTGTTTTAGCATTTTTTTTTTTTTTTGCTAAAGATGCCACAATTGACTAAATGAATAAAAGAATATCACCACTATATACAGAATATAAATACAAGGTGCTTTAGTAACTCTATATACGTTAAGTTAGAATTATAGAATTCTCACAATCATAATCTTATTGCCTTACTGTATTGCATTACTAAAGCTGTGCAAGCAATAAATGAGAATTATAAACACCATAACACAACAACTATCTACAGTATATGCATTTTCAAATTAGCATCCTGTGTCTTTAAACCCTGACCCTGAGAATTGCTACTCCGGAGCTTCACAGATGACAGTGAATGCCCCCACCCAGTCTCCGAGGAGCAACACTTGATCCACAGTTCCTGCAATCTTTCCCTCCCCTTTGTGGCCTTTGGGCATGTGCAAGACCCCGAGCCAGCCGTGCTTATCTGACCCTAACCTTGGCGTATGGCAACCTTGACCTGCACCTCACCCCTTTCCCATCCTCAGAGCTACATCTGTTCCTGCCTCCCTGGGACACTCAAGTGGTTTGGCTGGATTGAAACATCACCTTGAGGTTCCATTTGTTTTCTCTGGAGAGGTCAGCTCCGGGTCGTCATTAGGACTGAACTTGATCCTCCTCAACATGAAGAGAGATCAGTGGGTCGGTACAGAGCGGACACTGCGAGTCATGGGGCTAATGAGCGCTTATAGCAAACGCTTGTGCTGAAAGCAAATATACTGTAAGAGTGTAAAACGAGCTCGAAACACTGTAAGAAAAGATATTTCCAGAATAAACACACTCCTAGATAAAAATTAAGTTCTTCATTTTATAATGATGATTCCAAAGATAAACCTTCAGTAACATTTTATATTCAATGTGTAAAAATATGCATAAGGTTATTCAAATATTTGGTTACACTTTAGTTGAATTGCCAGTTTTGATTATTAACAAGTGGCTTATTACCTGCCTACTAAGATATTGACTGTTTATTTCAATTAAATCCAAGTACAACAAAGATGCACATTATTACAACATTACAGTCCAAATTAGAAAAGTTATGGAGTTGTGTATAGGTTGGACAGTATGTAAAGGTAACCTGCAGTTATAAAGTATATGGGTCCTTCCAAAACGATGCATACAGTGTGTGTATTTGTACTTATAAATCACATATTCTGCTTGATTTTATTTGACATCCCTACCCGACATGGTGGCTCAGTGGTTAGCTCTATCGCCTCACAGCAAGAAGATCAGTGGTTCGAGTCCCAGCTGCTTGATTAAAGGAAGAATATACAGTAGATAGAACCTTGTTTACTTAGAGCTCTGGAAACCGAACACTCTGGGCTCTACAGCTTCTCCTATCCTATTCTATAACACCATGTTCTCCCCATGTTGGCAAGGGTTTCCTCTAAGTGCTTTGGTTTCCCCCACAGTCCCCCATAGGTGGATTGGATGAACTAAATTGGCCGTAGTGTATGATAGTGTGTGCGAATGTGAGTGTATGGGTGTTTCCCACTACTGGGTTTTGGCTGGATGGGTATCCACTGCATAAAAATAATGCTGGGATGGTTGGTGGTTCACTCCACTGTGGCAACCTCTGAAATAGGGACTAAGCTGAAAGAAAATGAATGAATGAATGAACGGATGAATGAATGAATGAATGAATGAATGAATGAATAAATAATCCTATACCCTGTACCTTAACTTTTAATAAGCAGAAACTTACAGTAAGAGTTTGAGGCAAAATCTTTTAATATTTTTTATAGTGCATTTTGTGAACAAATTTTCTTCAAAATTTTCTTGAAGCTTTTTTTAAAGAATGTACCAACAGTGTGAAATAATGATGATCAATAAGGTACTTTAAGCACTTTATACTTCTAACATTCTGTATTTTTATTTTTTAAAAGGAGTTAAATATGTTTAAATAAATTTTTAAAGTTATATAATGTTCAACTTGATATTTTATGTTTGTTGTGATGTAAACAGAGTAAAAATACAATTTAAAATGTATACTACTTTAATTAAAGGCAGAATTGTTTAATACAGTTCAAGTCAATTCAGTTCAATTCAAGTTTATTTCTATAGTGCTTTTACAATGTAGATTGTGTCAAAGCATAACATTAAATAAGTAGATTGAAGTAAATTGAAACTGTCTCAGTCCAGTTTAGTTTAGGTCAGTGTGGTTTAATTATCACTGCTGAAAGTCCAATCACTGAAGAGCAAACCCATCGATGCGCAGTGAACAGAAAACATTCTCAAATCAAGATAAATTTACTTGAGCAGCAAAAGGACAATATTAACACAATGTGGCAAAAATAACCACAAAAATGACCGCATTAACCCAACCAAATTTTACATTTTATTTTTGTTTCAATTTAATTTTACTTTGAGTAATACCATTTGAGGTGTAATGGTTTTGGACAACCTGTTCTCACTGATAAATGTAACAAATAAACTTTCTAGCAAATCAGTGACTAATTTGCATAAATGAATCTTATACGCATAAATATGTGTGTGTGTGTGTGTGTGTGTGTGTGTATATTTTATATATATATATATATATATATATATATATATATATATATATATATATATATATATATATATATATATATATATATATAATTTTATTTTATTTTTTTTAAAGAATGAAGGTACATTTTCTAAACTTAACTTCCAAGTTGTGAGCTGATCGTATAAAATGTACAAAAGAGATTAAAAACAAAATAAAGCAGCATATTAGTATTGAATGTCATGTCAATTGGATCCCTAAATAAATCAGTAAATAAATATGTAGTGATATTATGATATTCCATAAGTGATATTGCATTCACAATATTTAAGTTAGTTTGCATTCAGTCATTATGCTTCTCATATAAGCAATGTAGATAATTGTACTGGAAAACAAGAAAAAAAAAATTGCAATATAATTGCAAAAAGTACATGCTAACAAACAAAAAGCAGAACAAATAATACTTGCGGTATAAAAGAAGGATGATTGTGTTTTCTCTGCTAGAAAATTGTATACGTGCTTACCAAAAGCAAAGCCATTCACGTCATAATTGTCAAGATGCAAATCTTTTCCAATTATCCTCATTGTCACCATTTTTATCCAACTATTAAAATGTCATAGAGTACCTACAGCCTGCAGCAACAACAATACTTTTCATGGGAAATAATGCATACATTATGCCGGGCTTTTCAATGCAGTTGAGCTTGCTGTCATTTTGCCGCCGGTGGCTTGTCCCGATACGATAGCTTGATTGTGATGCCCTTTATTATTTTGTTGAGTGTTGCAGCAGTTCTGTGATTCCTCTGACCTTTTCACGAGTTTCATCCCCCCTTTTTTCCTCCCCAGGAACAGAAACCTAGGTCCACGCCAAATGGTAATACCACAGAGTTAATATTAATGAGCAACACAAGGAATGTCAGCCAGTAATGGATATTAAATTAGAGAGACCGGCCATTGATTGTTAACTGTGTGTGTTCAGAGACCACTGCCTCAGGCGGGATGCCATCCATTTTGTGACGGGTATTTTGATAAATCATAAAAGACTGAGTACAGGTCATCCCCCCCTCAACCCTTTGCCCCCAACCCCTGCCAAGCAGATCAAATTCAAGCCAAAGCATCGCTAAAGAAAGATGGCTTTCACACACGGTGCGCATGCATGGGAAATGAATAAATACACAGAAAGGCCTAAAGCGGTATCATGTTCACTAAGTACTTTCAAATGTACTTTCGTTCTCTATTTCAATCCCATGGTAGTGTGTAGCCTCCAAGGGAAGGGACAGGGTAAAGGTTAGAGCTACGGAGCATCAGAACTTGACACAGGGCATCGCTTTCTCTTTTTCATTGTCTCATCTCCTTTCTCATCTTCGCTTTCGCACTTTAGTTATTAAAATGCTGTCATCTTTTTACTCATCCACATGCTGTTCCAAAGCAGACCATAAAAGCTGTTGTCTTGGGGAGCATTTCATCATATGAATAAAAGCAGAAACATTTAGCTTGTGTTCCACAAAACAAAGAAAGTAATACGAAAGAAGGATATACTTTATTTTAAACATTCATTTTAAACATTCTATAATTTATATTTCAACTTTCCTGTATTTTGTGAAGGACAGGTGTTTAAGCTATGAAATTATGCCCCTTTATATGTTACGAACACTTTTGACAATTTAACACAGCTGTTTATTTGTTGTTGTTTTTTTACATTTTGAGCACAGTTTAAAAATTAACAGTGTTTTTTTTGTGTCCATTTATTTTTGCTTATGAAATACATTTTGGGAACTTTTGATATTTAACAAATGAATAACAAAACAAATACTGATATCGTATTGCAGGTTTTACATGATAAGCCCAGACAATGTAGCTAAAATATTGCAAAGGTTTACAATAAAGGTCATTTTTTTTTATCATTTTCAAGTTCAAAGTTTGTTGGATCAGAAAACCTGGTCCCATAACGAAATTTAAAGTCATACATAAATGTAAAATACATTACGTTTAAGTACCAATTCTCACTCCTAACTAGTGGCTCATTACTTGTCTATTAAGCTGTTTTAAGCTATTTTGTACATTTAAAGTATATATTCTGCATAGATTAATCCTAATTCCCCTACTAACGATCAATAAGCTGTGAATTTGGAGTTTTTAAGCTGAAAAAAAGTAATAGTTGTTTGTTAATAGTAAAATAAAGGGACCAAGAATCTGTGTACAGTTGAAGTCAGAATTATTAGCCTCCCTGTTTATTTTCCCCCCAATTTCTGTTCAACGGAGAGAAAATGTTTTTAACACATTTCTAAACATAATAGATTTAATAACTAATTTCTAATAACAGATTTTTTTTTATCTTTGCCATGATGACAGTAAATAATATTTGACTAGATATTTTCTATAAAGACACTTCTACAGCTTAATGTGACTTTTAAAAGCTTAACTAGGCTTATTACTGTAGGTTAACTTGGCAGATAAAAGTAACTAGGCAAGTTATTGTATAATAATGGTTTGTTTTGTAGACTATTGAAAAAAATTAAGCTTAAAAAATATAGAGGCTAATAATTTTGACGTTAAAATGGCTTTTAAAAAATTAAAAACTGCTTTTATTCTAGCCGAAATAAAACAAATTATACTTTTTGCAGAAGAAAAAATATTATCAGACATACCAACACAATCTTACGGCAATTCGTAATTTTTTCATTTGGTGGGTAATTCGTATGAATTCGTACGATCTAATTCGTACAATTTAGTACGATTTGCTTACCCCCCAATGACGGTTGGGGATAGGGGTGGGGTCAGGTGCCACGCCTCCTTTTTAAAATCGTACCATTTTGTACAACTGAATTCGTACGAATTAGCCACTAAACTGGCAAAACGTAAAATACTTACGTTTTCTCATGAGATCAGGCTGGACATACTGTGAAAATGTCCTTGCTCTGTTAAACATCATTTGGAAAATAATTTAAAAAAGAAAACCATTCAAAGGGGAGTTAATAATTCTGACTTCAACTTTATAACACACACAAAAACAAGCGCCAAAAAACACCAGAAGACCAGAAGCTCATAAGTTTTAATTTTTGTATTTTTTGTGTAGTAATTTACAAGACAAACCCAGATAAACCCAACTATGAAGCATTTAAAACTGCACCAAACTGCAGAATTAGATTTTCAACATCAAAACTTTTTGGAGCAGAGAAAATACAGTTGCAAAATAGTTACGCCCACAGGAAATCTGCGTCTGCAGATTACCACAGATTTTTAGTCAGTCATCAGGTCTATTTATTTACTTGTATAAATGTATGTAAATTTATATTAAATATTTATTTAATATAAAATTAATTTCAGTAATATTTTTCACTAATATAAAAATGTTCAAATCTTTTTTTTACAATATAGATATATATTATATAAGAAATGATATATAATATAAGAAATTTGCTTTGTTTACCAAATAAGTGCATCTAAATGGATTTGCATTGTAAAGATTAAAGTTAAAAATGTATTATTTTCATTTAATATTAACATATTTACAATCAACAGAAAGTCTACAGTAGTCGAAAGTATCAATAAAGAGTGGCCCTCAAGCATTATGCAGCAGAGTTCTTTTTTGTCTTATAATTTACTTTTCAAGTCATAACAAAGAAAAATCTGCAGGAATTTAATTTAACCGTCCTGTTACGCGTCAACATACTGTGGTCATTGCACAAAGAGGGTAATAAGTAGATAATATCCCTAAACCTAACCTTAAACCACTTACCCTGCATAACCCAATACTTTCACTTCTGTAAATACAATGTAGGTACAAATTAAGTACATTGCACTATAAATGCAACCAAAAAAAGTTATCCATCAATACTATATTTTGTTTTTATAGTACATGTTTGAACATTAAGGAATGATGCCTTTGTGTGTAACAACACCAGAAAAATCTAATAATGGGATCTTCTCCTCGCATCAGATTAGCTTTCACAGACATCAAGCAAAACATGTATTTCTTCTAATAACAATCTTTATCAATGGCGACACAGGCTCCCACAATGCGCATCTACCTCAAAGCCATATATGAAACTCAGAAGCTTTATGCATTCTATAATCCTGCACCTTAAAAGGTCCACTGACATTTTTTATATTTTTTTTCAGAGGGATTGAATATGCTCTCCCCCTCTCTATAGAGGGGCCTTGGTATTTGTATGGCCGATGCGACCTTTCTCTATGGCCTCTTAGATTAGGTGCACAACATGGAAAATTGTGCTTCTGCTGCAGTCCATAAATCATACCGGCCATCTTTTCCTTTCCCTTTAAAGAGGTATGTAAATACCAGTGTACTGGCTAGGTAAACAAGACTAACCCCTGCACAAATGGCTCGAAAATTGAAGAAAAGCACCTTATTTTTCAGCTGAAATTGCTTTTGAAGCCCCGCACTGGCGCATGGGATGGAGCAGGCCGGGAATGATTTGTGCTTGCTGTTTTTGTGTGTGTGTAAGTGTGTGTGTGTGTTTGTGGAGAAGGGGGATAGAAAATGGGCTGATGATAACCACACTCAACACAGCTCCTGGGCTGTCGGAGTTCTTACAATGATCAAAGATATCATTGTTGTATATTATTTCCCCCCATGAGGACCCCAAATGTGGGTTCCAGTATGACAAAAAAAAAAAAAACAGCACATGCTTAAATCTATACACAGTGCAAAGATTTTGCTCACAAAGGACCTAAAAGACAAACCAGCTTTGAATTTGGCTTTATAACAGGGCAACGTATGAAAGGATTTACTTGGGAAAATAGTCTATAATACGATTCTATTTACTGCTAAAACAGGTTTTGATGGATTAGGAGACAACAATAAACACAAGGAATGGAAAATGAAATTGAATATTCCTTACAAGTTCAGTGTAATTGACAGAATGTTTGGCATAATGTTGGGTTTCTTAGCACTTAAGTTGTAAAATTGGATGTAACTTTACTCATATAAATTAATAAAAACGAGATTTACACAAGTGATGATATATAGAAAACAACATATTATTTACTGGTGTTTCAAACAACTTGTAAAATAAAATACCATAATAAGGGTAAAAATATAATGTTACAGCAGTGATTCACTGTAAAATGAAACTGCCTACATGTGACATGAACATAATAACCTGTTCAAAAAAGCCTTTGTTTTATGTGGATGATTCAGCAATAATTGTGTCTCATGAAGGAAGGAATTTATTGGAATTTGTTTCTCAAGAGGAAGGAATTTTTTGAAAATGAAATAAGTAAACAAGTTGAGGAAGTATCTAAATGGTTTTGCCTTAATAAATTGTCGCTACATTTGGGTAAAATCGAATTTATTTTATTTGGTTGAGCTGCAAAACTGAGAAAAAGTGTCAGGTCAGAGGTAAAAGTACAGCATCAAATTATTGCACCAAAACATGAAGTTAGATATTTAGGTTGTATTTTAGACTAGTGAGAAGATGGCTGTTATAGTCCATTACAATTTTTGTTGTAAAATTAAGCTTTTAGCAAGACAGACAGAGCCCTTAGATATCTAAACTTTAAAAGCATTGGCTAGTGCATTAGTGCAGCCATGCTGCAGCCTTTTGGTACAGCAGTAGTTCTAAAAAAAAGTATAAGAAATTGCAGATTGCCCAAAATAAGTTGGGTACAATTGCTATAAATGTACCTCCACTTACACATTTAGATAACGAACATTATGGTAAAAGTCATTTTTTAAAAGTTTTCTGAAATTTGTGACAGGGGTTTACGATTTTAAATAAAATATTATCAACATATTTCCTTGATTATTATGTTTTAGCTAGTGAGGTGCACTGTCATTCTACAAGAGCGAGTGGCAGGGATATTCATCCTTGTAGATTTAAGAGAGAAACAGATAGAAATGCTTCTTTTTTGTGTACTACTGTTGCTCTGTTGCTTGGAATGTATTACAGTTTTAAAGAGATTCAATTTGAGACAGTTTTTAAAAAGGAAATTAAACAATGGTTGTTTTACAGCTGAGTTGCTGAGCTGATGATGTTTGCACTCCATTTATGATTTGTTCATTCATTTTTTAAGATTATTGAGAACCACAATGGAAATAAAACTGTGGCTTTTTTTCAGAACTTTATCCTCAACAGTAGTCAAGGTGCCACAGTGTGGGACAATTGCCTCACAGCAAGAAGGTCGCTGGTTCAAGCGCCGGCTGAGTCAGTTGGCATATCTGTGTGGAGTTTGCATGTTCTTCCTGTGTTCGTGTGGGTTTCCTCCAGGCGCTCCGGTTTCCCTCACAGGCCAAAGACATGCGCTATAGGATAACTGAATAAGCTAAATTGTCCGTAGTATATGTGTGTGAATGCAAGAGTGTATGGGTGTTTCCCAATGTTGGGTTGCGGCTGGAAGGGCATCAGCTGCGTAAAACATATGCTGAATAAGTTGGCAGTTCATTCCGCTGTGGCGACCCCTGATTAATAAAGGGACTAAGCCGAAAAGAAAATGAATGAATGAATGAATCCTTGACAGTTAAAAAATATTGATGAATTAGTCTAACAGGACTTGTTTGTATGTTTTTGTTAAGTGTCAAAAAAATCAATTTGTTTGATTGATTTACATTTTTATTTGTTTTTAAATGAATAAAAAACTTTAATGATAAATGGGTATAACTTGAACAACAGTGATACAAAGTATAAACATTTGAAATGGCCATGTAATAGCATTTTAATGCTGTAATGTGTTCTTTAAAAAATCAATGATAATAAGAATAATTTAAAGACAAAAGGTCACTTTAGTTAAAAATAAATCTAGCAATATATTTTGATTTAACCTTTATATTATATGTATCAGGGGCAACGTGGTGGCGCAGGTAATGCTGTTGTCTCACAGCAAGGAGGTCGCTGGTTCAAGCCTCGGCTGGATCAGTTGGTGTTTCATTGTGGAGTTTGCAAGTTCTCCCCGCATTTTCAGGGAGTTTCCTCCGGGTGCTCCGGTTTCCCCCATAGTCCAAAGACATGCGGTACAGTTGAATTGGGTAGGCTAAATTGTCCGTAGTGTGTGAGTATCAATGAGTGTGTGTGGAAGTTTCCCAGAAGTAGGTTGCAGCTGGAAGGGCATCCGCTGCATAAAATATGTGATGAATAAGTTGGCGGTTCAATAAAGGGACTAAGCCAAAAAAGAAAATAAATGAATTAGTGATTTATATGTATCAAATTATATTTTATTTCTATTATAGGTCAGAGAAAAGGTTAAATTATATATATATATATATATATATATATATATATATATATATATATATATATATATATATATATATATATATATATATATATATATATATATATATATACAGGGCTTGACATTAACTTTTTTGATCACCAGCCACTGTGGCTAGTAGATTTCCAACATTACTAGCCACTCGCCATTTTCACTAGCCACACTTTTGTTGTTGGGAAAATATATTTTATATGCATAAATTTTACTTTGACATGCTAAAATTACTTGATTTAGATGTTGTGTTATGCCCACATGCCTCCTCATTCATTTCACTACTTGTGTGTGTTGTGTATTGGCTTGCTCGTTGTGCATGAGCAAATGGGTTGTGTCACAATGCAATCAGTTTTTATTTCACATGACTTTACAAGGCTCACAATTATGGATTTATCAAATTTATCTCTGACCACACCAAATAAATATTTCTTAGCTGCAATTTTTTAATGTGTCAAAACAAGGAAAATATAGCTGTATTGGTGCACTTTTTAATCCAACAAAACTTTTCTTTAAATAAACATTACATTTAAAAAAATAATTATTGTCATGTATCTAAAATATGCACAGTGATCTGACCTGGCTAAATGTCCCAGATCAGCAGTTAATTACACATAAACGGGAGTAATCTGCTATTAAAGCAATGTTATTGTAAAAAATTATAATTAAGCTTTATTTACAAAATAATGCATAACGTGTTTGATAATAAAAGGATGATCACGCACACGGTTAATATAGGGCTGTTAATAATCTGTTCAAAGAATAATTAAAATGAAAGCAGTAACTGCTGCTGCTTACAAAAGAATGTGTTTTTTTTTTTTTACTTAAACTTAAACCACTTTGCTCTTAAAAGCAGCAGGACTGTGGGTGCATGATCATCGCCATTCGTCCAGTCTATTTCAAAGGGAACCAATCGCACCAGTTGCGCTTCCTCCAGGCACGGTTGCTTTGCACAAGTAAACGGAAGCGTGTGAACTTTTTAACAGTCACGCGCATCACATCAGCTGTTAGCGCTAGTGATTATCCTCTCATTCTGTGCTCATCTGCATTCTTTTGCTCGCGCGAACGCAGTTATTTTTTGTTAGTCGTGTTGCTTCTCGATTGTAATATCACATTTGCACAAATTTTGGGCCATGCTTATTGTCGAACCCTGCTTTAAAGAAAACTACAATGTAAAACTTATTTTCAACCAGCCAAAGTGGCTAGTGGAGGTGTCTGTCTAACACGCCAGAGCTGAAATCTACCGGCATTTGGCGGGTTGGTGGGTGTTAATGTAAAGCCCTGTATATATATATATATATATATATATATATATATATATATATATATATATATATATATATATATATATATATATATATATTAAACAGGGTGCATTATAATGCACTGAAATCAATAACAAATTTTGATAGTTTTACTGCTTGGAAAAAAAAAAACCCTTTTTGTTTTAAATTATGCCACAAATGCTATGATTTAAATTAAGGTTTTCAACTCAAAAGCCAATACTAAAACAAAACCATCGAGAATTAACCCTAAGTCATTGTAAGTAAAAAAAAATAAAAATAAAATTGGTTGAAATGCTCGAATGCATCCCCAAATCCATTTCTTGTAAAATCAACAATTATCAAATGCAGTCAAATTAAAGCAATACATTCTCATTGACAAAGGTATGCTAATAATAACATGAACACGAAGAACATGAAAATAATGTAGGAAATAAGTAGGGAGGATATCTATATCCAAGTGAAGGGAAGCATGACTGTAGCTCCTGGCGATTAGACAAACAAATCAAGCCTTCTTACATTTTGTCCTATTGTTTGCACAGCTACATGCTTTGAATGTTGTGGCCAGAGCAACCTTATTTCTAGCCAGAGGCATGGTTAACATACTTTCTGAATTCACACAACCCCTTCTCTATAAAGTCATTGCGCACACTCGGATGCTAATTTAATCGGTTTCGCTAAATATATCAGAACGATTCTCCTCTTTATCCGATAATGCCTGTCTATGGATCGGAATCAGTGTCAATATTCCTTATTGTCTTCCACTGGTGAATGGACTTCTTCTGGCAACAAAAGGGCACAGAGGGGGTCTTGATCTGGTCAACATGTTAACCGAGTATAATGAGCAAGCCAGGCGGTGTGTGCTTCAGGCCACTCAGCATTATCGAAGCCAATAATAGCCACAGTTTCAATTGTGAAACAGAGGCAAAAGTCAGACAGGACGAACGAATGCCGAAGATGGCCTGAATAAAGCATGCTGGCTTCCCCGGCAACACCACGCAATCTGTCCCGAGAAGAGAGAGGTGCTCACAAGCTCTGATTGTCACAGGGACCGACTAATTCCCAGCATCTGGTGCAAGCTGCTGCCTTTGCATGGAATCAGCAGAGCCACGCCAGCTTGGCAGCGCAGTGTGTCAGACGGGCAAGCGGATCCCCCCATCATGCTATAGGCTGACTGGACGGCGACCGCTGGGTGAACCATTTCGTTTCAGCATGGTGGACCATTGATGCCGTCAGAAGTAGGTCCTGTTATCTAATCAAACAGCACTGGTCAGCAAGGATGCCAACTTCCTAAATCCACCACCGTCTGCAGAACTGTGGGGGGAGATTAACCGTCACAAGCTGCGGTGTCCTACATTCAAAGACTTCCTTGGTTTTAAGAACCACTTGGTTTTTTTATTCCTTTACTTGTACCAAACGGGCATCAGAGCACAGTTCTTATGGAATCGGAAGGTATCAAAAGAGACCTCACCAGGCTGGCTTTGAAAGATAGCTGTTTTACTTTGATACCCACTTTGCTTGCTGGGAACGCCAGCGTATCTGACACTGGCGACCGAGTGCGAGATGCAGGCGCAGAGGAAGCCACTTGTCCATGATCAAGGTGCAAGAGGCTAGAGATGGCCCTTTGTCTGGACTCACAAAGGAGAATCTGTGAGAGTGTAACAAACAAAGCCAGTCTGAGGCATCTCCCTCTCTCTCTCGCTCCTGCTCTTTCCTCCCCTCCCTCGCCCACCGAACACAACCTAATAGGAGCATGGCGTCTAGAATTACACCGCTGTGTATGTGCACCTCATTACGGCGTGAGAAGCAGAGGCCTTCTCGGAGCCCAAGAAAGAGCTCTGGGCACTTTTTTAATATTAATATCCCACTCTGCCGACATAGTAATGATATTAGGGAGCTGGCGGAATTCTCCACCCAGCTGGACATGTTAATTGAGAAGGCAGGATTTAAAGGCAAAGATCACGTCGGTGCAGATGGTGGGACAATACAGGATGGCAGACCTAGGTCAGTGTCATTCCCAAGCCATACCTTAATGGCCTGGGCTGCGTTTTCTTTGTTCGCCCGAAGTTTGACATAGGCCAGTCCCTGAGATACCCAAAGGTCTTTAGGGTGGGCGCTGGGGGCTTTGTGTCCTTGACAGAGGACTACATCGTTAACTGGATGTATAATAACACCAATTATTAACTTCCGCTCCTTGCCTTCTACGTTCCTCTAACAAAGATCTTGACTCATATAACGATGAGGTCTTGAGGGTAAACTGTAAATGAGGGATGCAGATTTGCAATGCACTTCCCAACACATACGCTGTGAAATGCGATAATGACTCTATAACTTTAGAACGTCCGGCATGTTTTGTTGCTTTCAGTACACCCTTCCTGAAGATATTTTAATCCGAATGTACAGAGAGAGGTCACAACAGTTTATTTATACTGTACATGCACACAAAGTGTCCTCTAATATTAACTCCCTGGGCACAAAAGTGACAAATTGCACCAACAAATGGCACTAAATCCTGTCTGAATTGTTTTACCCACTGCAGTCAGGAGAATAGTAGGAGCTGCTTTAATACAGAGTGGATCTTTGCCCTGCAGACACACACCTGGCCGTCCTCTCCTGCCACTGCATTTACTTCTCACTGCACATTAGATAGGGCAGGAAGTAATGCCCTTGGAGTCCATAGCCAAGAGGACACAGTTTATCTCATATAACTACCTGTCCCCGATACCGTAGAGCTGTCCAAACAAATAAAATGTCACAGTAAAGGTGTTTGACTCTATGCTTCTGTTTGTCCCTGTGTGTAATGCATAGAAGTCTGTAGATGGTGGCTCATATATGATATAAAAAATAAAATAAAAATAATTCATAAAAAAAATATATGGTTATATCTTTATATCTTGTTATATCCTAATTAACTTATAAACTACTAAAATATCTGAATAACTAAATTCAGTGAACCCCAAAAATTATATAAATTATATAATTACAATACAATTAAATGAGTTAATTTAATTAGCTAAGATTTGTTAAAGTTTTAATTATTTAAATATTTATAGTTATAAATGTCTAATATAATCAAAGTTTATTAAATTTGGCTGAATTTAAGTTAATTATGAGCAGTGTTCCCACACTGAGTAAACTGCAAACAAATACTATTTAGAGCCATTTGAAGTAATCTATGAAAGTTCTCCATTGATATAACTGAATAACAAATAACAGCAAACTAAATTGTTAAGAATTCCTGAAATAGCATGTTTATTATTTACAAAAATAATCAGATATTATTTTGATCTCAGACTTATTAATTAGCAAAATTATCAATTAGCAGTTCTTACCAATGGGATTCGACTGATGGATGTGTAAATTTCAAGACACAGTCATGACTACAGTAGCTTGTTATTTTCTATTAGCCATAGATTTTATATGTAGCTAACAGCAGTTTTGCTAAGAAAGCACACCTCTAAATATATTTTTAAACCATAATGCACTGCTGTAAGAATTTTTCTCTTCATTACTCCGATTGCGAACATCACATGATTCTTCAGAAATCATTTTAATATGCTGAATTGATGCTCTATAGATTAAATAAATTTATTAAGCTGCATAATTGTTTATTATCATATTAAGACATTTTTGATTTCTCAAAGATCATGTTACCCTGAAGATTAAAGTAACTGATGCTAAAAATCACAGGACTTTGTCAGAGTCAACGGTGCTCTTTCTGACTTTCAGTATTGTTTCACTGGGCCTCCTTAAGGTTGTTGCCTCTCATCTCTTCTGTTCATCATGTATACTAATGATTGTCGGAGTATGTACAGGAACTCATTTCAAACTTCATTTCATAAAATATGCTGATGATTCAGTGATTGTGAGTCTCCTCTATGATCAGGACATGGGGCATGGTCCTGTTGTGGAAGAATTTACTTCCTGGTGTGATAGATTTTCTCTCTAGTTAAATGTAAATAAAACAAAAGACATGGTGATGAATTACAGTAGGCTTCTCCTACCCCCAGCAAAACAACTATTAAAGGTTTGGACATTTAAATTGGTGACAACAATAATAATATTTAATAATTGTTGTAATAATAATAAAAGCAATAATGACTGGAGTAATAATTTTAATTGAAACTAGATACAAAAAATATATATTAAAATTGTAATAAATATTTAACAACTTTTTTTTACATTTAATAATGCTGAAAAAAATAAAATAAAAATAAAACTGACCCCAAACTTTTGACCAGTGGTGTATATTCGCCAATATAGAGGCTACTAATAAACACATATTTACAGTATAATTTGTATTTCCACAATGCATTTTGACCTCTCCAAGCACTATTGTTGTCAAAGCAGTGCTAGCACCAGGCCCTCAGATCAGAGTTCAGTGACTTCAGGGCATCTGAGGAGAGAAGAGCACTTCTCTGCAGTAAATAATCCATACTGTTGCACAGATGGAATCCCTCCAGTCGGAAGGATACTGTCACGCCAAACATTTACATTATATTAGAGTCATTCTCCTCTCTTTACAGCCATACCGGAAAGCAGGTGTCTGCTTAATAAGTTGGTCAAAGATCAGCAAGTTAAAGGTTGAGGCCGGGGCCGATGTGGGAAGGAGGTCAGGACGCTGGATGGAAGCTGGTGTGATCTGATCTGCCTGAGTCTGGAGCAGCTCAGCCACAAGGTCATCCATTAGTGCTCCAGATCCAATGCTGCTGTAGCATCCACTATAAATTTATGGCCCACCCTTAACCTTTTCAATACAGTCACTGACCCGCATAGAGAAGATGCACCCCCTTGAAGAAGGGGGAGCATATTGTATTATTAACATGCCATTGACGGCTTGTCAACTTTATCGAGTTCGCTTATTCTGCATGGCTAGTCTGCAGCTTGAGCTTTTAATTAATAATGTAGAAGAAGAAATATCAAATTTGATTGGATTGATTGGGAAAAAAAAGACATTTTCTAATTTCAATTGGTCACATCATTTGGATAAAATAAGATTTTTGATACAATTCTCTGCATGTAAAACAAACGAAGCAAGTTTTTCTAAACAAGTGTTGAGATGTCAGGGTTCCACAATCAGAAATGTAATGTCTTCAAGGCTTAATTAAATTTGACTTGAAAAGATGAGAAATACAATCGCACTACATTGTAAACATTCTATTAATGTACACAAACTGCATCAGTTGTTTTGATAGTGTATGTTTCACAATATTTGCCAGTAGTAGCTTAACAAAGCAGTACCTAGAAACAGTTATGAGCAGTTATGATCATTTGCAGGTTATAACTCATTACAGGTAATCTGAATTATCAGATTCTAAAAAATAGGTACTTAAAATAAGATGCATTGTTTTGATCAATATTTTTAAAAAGCTCATACACAGACTGCAGATTGTTTTGGAATACAGTTGGAATACACATCTATTTCTAGGTAAGTTTGGTGACTAAAATATTATTTTAATAAATATATCTGTTTAATAAATCTGTTTTGTTCAAATGCACAAAAATACATTGCTTATAGTCCCTGAGAAATGGATAAAAATATTTATTTTCAAAATGGGGTGTCCTCAGTTATGTTGAGCACTGTACATTAGGTTGAGAAAATGATTACAGTAGTTACTCTGACAGATTCTTCGAAATTCTAAATAAAAAAAAATAAAAATTCTTGCAGTGTTTAATATTATTTGGCTTTGATGAAATTTACAAAATAGAATGGCTATGCAAATGTTATGCAAATTAATTTACTATCCATGCTACTGTATTTGGGAACAAAAGCTAAATATACAAGGAAACTACAGTGGAGGTCTGGACAACAAAAAAAAAAAACGTTTTAATTTTCAACAGGTATTACTTTACTTTCCTAAAACCCAAAGTTAATATTATTGATAAAAAAGTATACCTAAAAATATTCAGAAGTAGTCGGAATGCATAAATCAAGTATTCTAGGTTATAACTACAGTATACCAAAAATTCATCAATCATAATGGAAATTTTCATCAGTGACAAGACAACAATTTGCAAATAGTCTATCCATAAATTGAGGGAATCTTTAAATAAACAGTATAATAATGTATATGAAAATAATAATAATAATAATAATAATAATAATAATAATAATAATAATAATGATAATAATAAATATAGCTGCAAGCAGCAATTATGGGGTTCAAGCATTTTAGCAGTGTAAGGTTGGTTAGCAGTTAGGAAGCCTGTAAGTAGTTTATTCGACAATAAAAAATATGATTAGAGTATTCGAGTTTATAGTTTGAGCTAATAAAAAAGTTTAATTACACTCTCCAAAAACACAAAATCGCCCCCTAGTGGATGATTTCTTTCAAAATTTCTACAGACCTCTAGGCCCATGAGTCCAATATGCCCACCGAGTATGTTTCTGATCAGCCATTGTTCAAATGGCGGCCATTTTTTTAAAGTATTTCATTCTATTTTGAGCAAATACACTGCATGCCAAGTTTCAAGTTGATCCATCTAGTGGCTAAAATGGTAAATGAAACACTGCATTGAGGTTTAACAGACTTTGAAACACTGTGTTTTTGAGACCTTTTAGGTGAATTGAATAAACTAAATTGGCCATAGTGTATGAGTGCGTGTGTTAATGAGTGTGTATGGATGTTTTCCAGTACTGGGTTACAGCTGGAAGGGTATCCGCTGTGTAAAACATATGCTGGATAAGTTGGCGGTTCATTCTGCTTTGGTGACCCCCGATGAATAAAGGGACTGTGCTGAAGGAAAAATTAATGAATGAATAATAATAATAATAACAACAATAAAAATAATAATCATTTATGAATGAATCTGGTAGAATAAAGTGGAATGAAGATGCATGGTTTAAAGAGCTGAGCTCGATTGGGCCATTATTGTGAAAATAACCAAATAATGATGTCAGATTCATGATTTCCAAAATATCTGAAACAGAATCGTGGGTTATTCTACTTCACAGTTTATGCTGTACATATGTAAACAAATAATCCAGGATATTCATAAAATCCCAAACTCGGGTTAAAGTACTTGTTTTGCAGTGCCAATGTCACTGTGATTACAGCCTACAGTCTGTTTACGTAAGGGCTCTTGCATTGGGTGTCATCATATTTTATACAATATTGCCAAGTCCTAGCAAGATTTTCCTGGTCGAACATTCACTCAAACTGACACATGTTGTGTGACAATTTGACATGTTTTTATTTCTTGTTGACTGTAAAATGAGGTGAATATGAGGCATGATTCGCCGTCTGTTGTTAATCATTAAACTTTCAAGGGATAGTTTATACAAAAATAAAATGTTGACAATTTACTGACCCTCTAAACTAAGTTAACTAATTATTATTACAATAGCATGTTTCATATCATTTGATATCAATAATTATTGAACATTTTTTAACAATCCATTTAGGAATATTAGGATTTTGTTTTTATTTTTCAACCATTTTATTTTAATTTACCAACATTACTAAGGCAAATTGTTTTAATAGTTTTAAAATATTTTTTTAAAAATCCATTATTATAGATTATCTTTTATTATAAAATAAACATAAGCATTAAAGAGACTCTTCAACCTGATAAATAAAATGTTACAAAGTGTTTGCAATGGTAAAGCACTAATACTGAACAAATAAAGCAAACTTTAAGATGTGAATAATAATGATACAGTAAACCTCAAACTCTGTCAATAACACAAATTACGATAATCAAATCTGAGCTTTCAAGTAAAGGAACTAAGCATCATTATTAAAATGCACACTGCAACATTACAAATTGTGAAGTTCAATGACTATATTAACCCCTATGCTAAAAAATCTTTCAGATGGGGAGCTAGTGGCTGTCACGCACAAGAAAAGAGACCAAAAAGCCACTCTGGCAACATCCTTACATCCTTTTTTATTTATATTCTCTTAACCACTGCTATACTGCACTCAATTTTGCATTGTGTTGTTATTCTGACCTGAAGTGACAAGTGCGTGCACGTGGATTCCTCGACGATTTACAATGGACTTGACCCTGGTGTCTCTTGTAACTAGGTGACCATCAACCATTTTCTCAGAGGATATCAAACGGAAAAATCTTTTGCTTCAGCTCTGATGCAAGTTCATGCAGAAAAGTAAAAAGCACTGCAGTGTTTGGATGCGCTGTGTTAGTTTGAGGTACTTAGTCTGCCGTTATTACTGAAATGTGTATATGACATACAAAGTTTGAAGCAGATTAGTTAGTTCTACTTACATGAATTCCATAGCACTCAGGGCATTCAGAAAAGTTCAGATGTTTTTTTTTTAACTAGGTGCGGCTGGAAAATGCACGCTCCCATATGCGTGTTGTGTAAGTCGCACGCCTCCATTGGAAATGACAAACTTACACCCCAAACAGCAGCCACAATTTAATGAAACTGTAGCCTTCATACCGAATCCTTTTTTTTTATTTTATTTTTTATCGATTTTGACAATGGTGTTCGGTCAATAAATATCGATACTGATTTTATTGCCTAGCCTTACTCTAAACATGTTTGAGTTTCTGTCTTCTGAGGAACAAAAAGTAAATATGTTAAAAAAGATTGAAGCTGAAAGCTGAACTTCCATAGCATTTGTCAATGGCTACTGGTATCCAACATTCTTCAAAATATCTTAAAAAAATACATAAAGAGTTAGAATGACATGGGGTAGAGTACAATTTAATTTTTGGATGAACTACCCTTTTAATAATTCAAATCCAAATTGTTTTACAGGATCTGTTTCTGACTCTTTAATGTAGTGTTAAAGGTGCTAATCTTGCTTTGGAGCAGGGTTTCATAACCATGGCTAAAAAAATTGTGCTAACCTTATACTTTTAATTTACAAATATAAAACATTAATTTACCTGAGTTCATTTAGTACAATGGTAAAATGTGGTTGAGTGCATATGAATTGCACACTAACCCTCATTTTTAGGATTTCTTATACAGAATATACAGTAAAACAGAATATAAATTGGGCAATTTAAATCAAAAGTGAAAACAAACATAAAAATAAGTACACATAGTATCACAATATTTTAATTAGTCCTGTGCCCAATACTTCAGCCTGCTTGTGATTCAGATTTTAATACGCAATGCAAAATTCCTTAGACCTCTAATTTACAAAATGCCAGCCGAATGACACATTCTAAAAAATAAGTCAGTAAGGTTTTACTTGCCATTTTCATTTAAACACTCACTGAAATGGCTTAAAACTGTCTATATGTTGTAGAAAACGTTGCATATGCTTCTAAAATGATAATCTAAATAAAAATTTCCCTTTAGAGTTTAATTAAAAACAGTGCATCACTTTATCATATTGCAAGGCAGAATCGAAAAAAAAAATCATGCTTTAAACTGTGACACATTCTTCTCTTTAATAAGGAAAGGATGGAGAAGCTGAGACGGAAGAAGAGGAAATGTCATTTGTGTCAAGCACTGCCTTTAAATAGGACCTTCTCATGATCCTGGTCTGCTCTTCTTGTCTCATAGCATTCCCAGGTGTCAAAGCCGACCGTCAGAAAAGAAATTAAAGTGACAAGGTGCTGGCAGGAGTGAAAGAGATTTCGCTTCTCACCTCTCTCAGGACAAGTGAAGAGCCATCACCTCGGCTGAAAACAGGGCTCTAATGAAGCCAGTCGCAGCAGAACTTCTCCCGCTCCACTGACTTCTGACCGCACCCAGGTCTACCTGTGTCATTAATAATGGGATCTGCTATTGCACAGAGTCTTGATTCGACCGCTCTCTCAACGATTCTACTGGCTTATCAAGTTGACACAGGTTAATTTTGCCTTGTGCTTGTAAAAACATAGACTGCTGGGTGTTGTGGCAATGTAAGGCCACTGCCTTTTTCTCTCTTTTTTTTTTGGTCTCCTATTTAAAAAAGCAATACGCTGAGATGAAAAGTGTCATGTGGGAGACAGCTCAATTTGTTTTATCCTAAGGGTCGAGGTAAGTATAATTGGTGACACAAAGGCATACAGTATGTCTGTGTTTTACCATGTACTGAGTGTCAGATTTTGATGTCTTTATATATAGCTTAGCATAGATAACATGGATGGATGAATTAAATAGATTGATAGATGGATAGATGGGTGGATGGATGGATGGATGGATGGATGGATGGATTGAAGTACTGAAGGATGTATGAATGAATGAATGAATAAACAGATGGATGGGTGGATGGATGGATGGATTGAAGTATTGAAGGATGTATGAATGAATGAATGAATGAATAAACAGATGGATTGATTGATGGGTGGATGACTGAAAGTATTAAAGAATATATAAACGGAAGTACGGATGGATGAAATATTAAGGTATGGATGGATGGATTAAATAATATATTTATTGAAGGATGGATTGATAACAGTATTGAAGGATGGGTGGATGGATAGATGGATGTATGGATTAAATAATAGATTGATGGAGGAATGGATGGATAACATGATTGAAGGATGAATGGATGAACGTATTAAAAGAATAGATGGATAGACAAAATATTGATGGATGAATGGATTAAATAATATATTGATGGAAGGATGGATTACTATGGTGGTCATAGAGGAGTGGAGAGCATGAGATTGATTCCTCTGACACTGCAGGGACTGACGAGTCTTCGCTGATGTCCAGCTTCCAGCCTCTGGCACGTAGACTGTAGCTCTGCACAAGACGTTTGACAAGTGAAGAAATGGTCATGCCCATCTGAGCCTGGTTCTCTTGAGGCTTTTTTCTTCACTTTCGCCAATTGGTGTAGGTTTTCCTCGATTTAGCTTGCATGGTTCGGGATCTGTAGGGCTGCGCATCGATGGATTTTCTCTTCAGTGTTTGGACTCTCAGTAGTGATTATTAAACCACACTGAACTGAGCTAAACTGATCTAAAGTTAAACTTTAAAATCTGAACGACACTGTTTCAATTTACTACGATTTCTTATGTGAAGCTGCTTTGACACAATCTACATTGTAAAAACACTATACAAATAAAGACAAAATGAATTGAAAGTACTGAAGGATAGATAAACAGGTAGATGGATAAATGAAATATTGAAGAATAGATTAACGGATGGATGAATAGATAGATGAATGAATGAAAGTATTGAAGATGGATGGATTAAATATTGGATGGATGGATGGATACAAGTATTGATGGATGGATGAATGGCTAGATGAATGAAAGTATTGAAGAATAGATAAATGGATATATCCATGGATGGGTGGATGGATGGACAGATGGATGAAAGTATTAAAAATAACTGAATGGAAATATGGATGGATGAAAGTATAGAAGGATGGATCGAGGTATTTAAAGAATAGATGGATGGATGAAATATTGAACGATGGATGGATGGATTAAATAACAGATTGATGGAATGATGGGTGGATAAAAGTATTGAATGATGGATGGATGCAATTATTGAAGGATGGATGGATGGATGGATGAGAGTATTAAAGAAAAGATAAACAGATAGATGGATAAATGGATAGATGGATGAAAGTATTAAAATTAAATTAATGGATATATGGGTGGATTAAAGTATTGAAAGATGAAACATTAAAATAATAGATGGATAAATTAAATATCGGAGGATGGATTTATGGATTAAATAATAGATTGATGGAAGGATGGATGGATAAAAGTATTGAAGGATGGGTGGATGGATGGATGGATGGATGGATAGATGAAAGTATTGAAGAAAAGATAAACAGATAAATGCATGAATGGATAGATGGATGAAAGTATTAAAAATAAATTTATGGATATATGGGTAGATTGAAAGTATTGAAAGATGAATTCTTAAAATAATAGATGGATAGACGAAATATTGGAGGATGGATGGATGGATTTGTACAACACAAGATTTAACTTTAATCAATAAAACTACTGCATATCTTTATTGTTATACCCAAATTATATATATATATATATATATATATATATATATATATATATATATATATATATGTCTCTTTTTTTCCTTGTAGTGTAATGTTAAAAACCTTTTTATTGTTTAACAGTAACAACAAAACTGTCCAAAAAATTACAAAAACAATTTATAAAAGAAGTAATTTTATAAATTACAAATGAAAACAATATAATAGTATACTAATGAAATTGTTGAATGTAAAAGTAATGATTTCTATCAAATTTCTGACAAATAATGACATAATGATATTCGACAGACAGTCAGATATGCATTCTATAGCTTATCCACACATAAACAGCCCATCACATCACACTTTCTCTCTGCAGTTTGCGGGGAAGATAAATTCCCACACACTCGCCATCCCCTCTCCTCTGTAGAGCTGGACCTTTCGGGCAGTCTTTCTTCAGGACGCACCCCCTGTGAGCATGGCTGGTGCTCCCTTTGTGCAAGCTGCTCTCTCTCTGCTTCGGCCCTATATCACACCGCCAGCCATTCACTGCAACAATCCCTCCTCACGCCTCAAAGAGGACTCCCTTACTGCCTTTGCCAACCAATTAAGGGCCATCTGGGCCAGGACAAATTGGCATAAATATACCAGAATTATTGTACTCATGATAACAAAGTCAGGATAATAATTGTCAGTCAACGGCTAGGTAGAGGGGAAAGCTTTTTTAGGAGGGGGGCTGTAAAACTCTTTGAAATCGCCATGATTTAAAGATTGTTTTGTTGAAGAGAATATGTACACGACAGCGTGGCAAGCGTTTGGCTTGATATGGCCCTGTTACTGATGCTCTAGAGGGTCAGGCAATCCCAGGGCTGACGTTGAGCTGGGAGTTGAGAACAGCAGGGTTCAGTCCTCGGGTCACTGCAGCTTCAGAAGTGGCCGGCCAACTTTGTCCTTCAGGGGAGGGGAGATGGTGACAGATTCTGCTGGTGTTTTCTCAAGGTCCACTGAACCCTGCAGCAAAGATTGCGAGCCGAGGCACACAAAAGGGAGACGGCAGCGAGAGAGGGAGCGATCGCTCAGCTTCACTTCACAGAACTCCAAAAGAGTGGAAAAAGAAGGGAGGAGAGAAGGGCTGGAAGGGCTCCAGGTTGCCTCAAGACAAATAAAATCCAGCCCCAACCTCATGGTGGCACTGCCAAACCTCATTTTCCTCCACTGGATACAATATGTGCTGGGCGCGGTGGGGGAAGGGAGGGACAATGCATTACACTATCTCTTTTATTCTTTTGGAAATGCAGTATCGCAAAGCACACTCGTCTCATTTTGGGCTCAATTAAATGCGGGAGGTTAAACTCAGCAGTAATCATGATGGCTGAGCCATGGCAGATCCCAGCTGTGGAATGACTGGACGCTGACCCTTTGCCCATGTGTATACATTAATTCACCACCACTCATAATGATGCAGACTCAGATATGACACCAATAGCTTTATGATTGTGCTTCATGTTGGGTTCTTCTACAACGTAACACCAAAAGAAAATGGATCATCTGTATGGCTAGTAATATGTTTGGGTGATTAAGGAGGCATGTACACAACACATGATTTATCGAGGTTACCCGATGAATCAAAGCTCATCACAAACAGCTTTTCTCTAAACTGATATATTATGTTCACATTAATATTCTAAACACCATCATAGTAATACACACTGAAACACACTAAAGCAACAAAAAATTTTTGTAAATGTAAACTCTTATTGGGAAAACTCCACTATATTTATAGTCAATTTCTAACAACAGGAAACATGTCAAAATGTGTGCTCTAGTAGTTTTATTAACCTTTGCATACCCAAAGTTCGCACTCTTCACACAAAGGTCACTACTCTTTTTAGTTTTTTCACCTTAAAGCTCAACACTTTCATTACACTATCATCCTTTAAAAAATTCAATCCAGTTAATAGTACAAGATCACTGTGCTTGTTTTCAGTTTTTTCTTGGTTTTATATGTAATTATCTGCATCTCTGAAACGGCTTCATATCTGCTTTTCAAGTTGCCTTTTGGCCAGGTCATCATTGTAATTGAGAACTGGCTCTCAATTGACTTACCTGGTTAAATAAAAGTCATTATTATTGTTATACGTTAAAACTCAATTTTACTTTAAAAAAACAACAATAAAACATCAAAAGTAAAGGTCCACACAGGAAATACAGATGGTAAATGTGTGGTTATTTACAGAATACTGTAAAAATACTGTTAACCAATTAACAATAATTTATCGTACAGTAGCATTATTTGATTTTTTTATTGTTGTGCAATGTAGTGAAAATGGTGAATTCATAACAATGCAATAACACTTTTGAAACCAAGAAGCCATTGATATATATATATATATATATATATATATATATATATATATATATATATATATATATATATATATATATAGTAGTGAAAAAATAAACAATAGTTTCTGGTCCTCAAAATTCTTTATAATATCTTCTTTTGTACTCAACAAAGAAAACAAACTCATGGTAATTTGGAACTGACTGATATAGAGCATGTTAATTTATAACTACACTCTCAGTAAAAGGAGTATACGGTGGTACAAATAATGTTTTGTGCCTTTGTTTTGTTTTGTACCTTTGTAAAAAATGTACAGAAATGTACAGAAAAGACCTCTTATGAAACTGTTCTGTGCCTTTTATGGTACAACTGAAATGAAGGTACACAATTGTTCCCATATAAAAGGTACAAAAGTGTTGAACAACTCTTTTATAATACCTACAGTATGAAAAATAAATATTCCTGGAAAGGCAGGTGATTTTAGGAATAATTTCTACATTAAAACAAGAATCATTATTTAAAACCATATGTTTAAAGAACCTCATAAACATTAAGTATTAAGTTCTACAATACAATAATACAAAACAACTGGTAAATCATAAAACTATAGATATTGTAAACTAAACATTTAAGGCATTTTTTATACGTTTGATAAGCATTTTTGACATTTTAAGCATTTTAAGGTACAAAGTGTCTTGTCACTGTAGTGGTACCTTCATGGATCAGATTTGTATCCTTGATGAAGGTACAATATTGTACATTTACATTTAAATGTAAAATTAGTTAGGTAAATAGGGTACATTTTGGTTTCCCATGGTACAAATTTGTTTCTTTGTCTTAAAGTCCATTTCTGTCCCATAAGAATGTACGGCACCAGAGACAAGGGTTTGTACCTTCTTTAATACAACATTGTACCATTTTTTTCTGAGAGTGTACATTCATTTTCTTTTATTAATTTTCTTTTCAGCTTAGTCTCTTTATTAATCCGGGGTTTGTATAAGATTAGTAGGCCTGCACAGGAGCAAAACTATGATAATATTTGATATAAACTACTATGCTGAAGAATGATTTATTATGTAGAATAACTGAATATGTAAAGCATTGATAATATATGTTAAATACTCATATGAAGCTATATCTGTGAAAGGCATTCAGGAGAGTGAGTAACATTATCAAGTTAATGTACCATCATGACAATGTATGTAAACATTTAAAAGGAGTTGCATCCATAAAGTGACATCTCTGGTGTGAAAACAGTTGCTTACGTAGACCAGAATTTAGAGCCAAGAATAACATGATCACCTAAACATATACATAAAAGTAAAAACTTATCCAAGGAGGGCCAGAAGTTAAAAGAAGAACACCTAGGCATGGGGCAGAAAATCTGTATAAAGATTGTAAAGAACAGACACTTTAGAATTGTCCAGAAGAGACCTCATATTGCAGTCTGCTCTGCACTTTCTCAACTTTAATATGTTGGTATTCAAAACCTCCCGTCTGATTCGTTGTTGATTAATAAAGGCAGACAACTACGTCATAAATAACAACAGTAAGAATAATAATTATTATTAAATAAGAGTTACATTTTTTCAATGTATTTTAAACCCTATTGTGGGGATTACATTTCTGTTTAATTACAAAACTAAACAATGTCTTAGCATTGCCGGTGCCTTCAAAAATTAGATGGAGCCTGGTGGTCTTTTTGCGGTTATTGTTCTACTTTATTCCACATGCAGCTGTTTTTTTTTTTTTTTTTTTTTATAAATCAGCTTAAATATCTTTCAGGGCTTTGTATTTCACATTCTGGTAATACTTCCTTGACCATGTCAACCACATGGAGCTTTCCTTTACGGTATTCTTTGCAATATACAACATTTCTGAAAAGACATCATCTTTCTTCCCCCCCTCAAAAATCCCTAACACAGACATTCAATACAAATACAGCCCCCCTCCCACCTTTTAAAACTGGCTCTCTCCTCCGTTAGTAATTTTTGTCAAAAGTTGAAAATGTCTTGATTTAGTTGTCTGGCTGTTCCGGACGCTTTGCCTCCCTGCTGGGCTAATGTGAACAGGACGTCCTGCTGGGAACCAAAGAATACCACTTCACGGCAAGCCGCATAGCTGGCTGCTTTTATTTATGGGGCTCCCTGAAATGAATGGGTATTAGTGTCCAAACATTTCACCATGCTCCTGCAGCCGCACACAAAAGCCTCTGATTTCCAGCAAATCTGCACTTATTTCATTCAAGCAGACTAAGCCAAAAATGAAAAAAAAGAAGAAAAAATTCATAATGACTTAAAAGACCTTAGAGTAGGGGAGAAAAAGAATAGACTTCTCTCATTCAAAATGATTGAGTTGAGAGAAATTGAACATAAAAACACCACAATTTCACCACGACACGTTGAAGTTAAGATGGAGAGCTCTGGCAGATTGTTGAGCTTACGGTCTGATGGAAAGCAAAGAATCTGTGCCCTGTGGACTTTTGCCAAGTTAAAGTATTTAGTCAAACAGGCTGGAAATATTATGACAACAAGCCATTCATTTCTGCTGTAACTTAAACTAAAAACTGTTTTTCCAAACACACACATGAAAAATACACTAAATAGAGGTATAGCAGAGTCCCATGACTCAACATCTCATTACATTTCTTAATTACCTGAAGATTTTAAACCCCCGATTTTGGCATCTAATTTGTGGACCAACTTTTTGTCCCAAAAATGTCTCAATTGTGTGTTATTATTTTACTGCACCTGATCAAGTCAGTGCTTGCCCAATTCCCAAAACTCTTGATTGGGTTACCTTCGAATTTTTCACCAAACAAGTGTTGCTTTTATAGTTGAAAAATGGCAACCACAAGCATGTCACTGCAAAGTGTATTAGCCATATTTGTATCATCTTCTGATCTACCCATACTCTTTTTCTCCAACTATTTTATTTGTTTTCTGCTGCAAACATACGTCATGGCATGAGAGCCAGATGACATTATTGTTTCTTTGAAATTTCCATTGTAAAATTAAATCATTACAACAAAAAGCAGGTGTTTGATCTTGTGGTCTGCCAAAATAGACTATAGTTTGTGCATAATTAATGTTTAAGTCAATATTCTGATCATTTTTTCATCACATTTTACCAATCCCAAACTATATCAATAATATCAACTACTGATTTTGTATGTAATCATTAAAGTGAAAGTTCGCCCAAAAATGAAAATTATGTCATCATATACACACCCTTTACTTGGTTCAAATCTTTATGCATTTCATTCTAATGTTAACCAGAAATGGAGATATTTTAAAGCAAGCTGGTAACCTGTAACCATAGATTTTTATAATATTTATTTTTCCCACTGTAAAAAAAACTTGCTTGCCTAAATTTTTTAAGCTGAGTCAAATTAACCTCATAAGTCCATTGAACTTATATTATGTTAAAGTGATTAAAAACAGCTTGCATAACTTTTAAAAGTGAAGTTGGAACAAGATCGACTTAGTTTAATAAGTTATAATGACTTAAAAACATGTGCTGTCAGGACTAATTGATCATATCATGTTTTACAGTGTACTATGGAAGTCAATGGTTTTCAGCTTTCTTCAAAATACCATCTTTAAACGGTTATGTTTTTACTGGTAACATGACAGAAACAAGAAACAACATACAAAAATGAATAAATAAAAATAAATGCACACAAGAATATAGAAAAATATAGAAGCAATACAGAAACTGCCATCATTTTTCTTAAGGTAAAATATCCTGAAACATGACCTCACTTAATAAGAATCACAAGCTGACGTTGTCATAAAACACAAATATCTTTTTCTTTTGACCTTTCAGGTCAGGAGAAGGAGGGAACATAACCAGTTATTGCTAGAATTTATATTCGAGAATTTGACAGTATATTTTTGAGAGTCCATCTTCAAGCCTTAAAAGATCTACATGGATCTTGATCATTGTCAGTATCATCTCACACCATGATTTCCTTGACACAATCTGATTTGAACTGACGCTGATACCTCAACAGTCCTTCTCACACTATCTGTCTATTAAACTGTCCATAAAATATATTTTTTGACACTCCAACTTATAATTCTTATTAAGCAGTGGCTATGCTTCTCTGAGAATCTGACACCTTGTTCTTATAAAGAAACCAAGTAGGCTGCAGAGACACTGGAGATTAATGGATTCCTGGTGGTTTAAATATTGACTCAACATCTAATTCTTCACCAGAATTCTTCAAATCTTTCCTTAATTTTGCAGTTTAGAATTGCGTCCTACTCGTGAATACTGCTAACTTTTTAGTGAGAGTGAAAACTAATTTTTAGGCAAATTTAGCTGTAAAAGAAAATCTGCTAATTAATTATACACATCAGAATATGAGGTCATTAAGAATTATTCATCACATAAAGGTGCCATGGAATATATTTATACAATATGGTAAATTGTTTTCTGATATCTACAGTGTTAAAGGTATGTGGCTTATTTAAGCGTGTGTATGAAAAGACAGACAGGACTTAATAGCAACCTCCACTTGAACAGATGAGTTTTTGGCAATAATCTTGCCATCCCTTTTCGTTTAAAATGACTGTAAAAGCTATGTGATAGGAGACAATGAATTAACATGCAATTAACACTAATTCTCAGCAATTTACATGTGTTTGTTGCCTCATCACAAGCATAGATTTCACAATAAACATGTTAAAATAGCAAACGATACATTTAAAAATACCTTATGCCTCTTAGGGGCAGTATTGAATACATTTAAAATCTGTATATCCTGCATTGTAAAACCCAACATTCAACTTTATCAAATGAAATAAGTGTAGTTAACTCAAAATTGACTGAAAGTCAATTCTACTCATTTGAAAAGTGTTTTGAACTCAGTGTTGAAGGTAATGAGTTAATTAAATACCTCATTACTTTAACTAAAATGGAGTTCACAGTACTCATAAATTAGTTTTTTAACTCATATGGTTTGTAGCAACCGGTTTCTTCAGACTGTTTTGAGTTGCCTTAACCTACTGAGTTTACAGTACTCAGTTGGTTTGAGCTCTCTTCATATATTGAATTTTACTTTGCTCAAATTGCTTCGTTTACTCAAATTAAGTTCATAGTACTCATTCGGATTAGTTTTTGAACTTAAATAGTTTGTTGCAATCACTTTCCTCAAATGGTTTGAGTCACCTTAACTTTTTGGGTTTTGCATTGTGCATTTTGCATTATGACAGTAAACAGATGAGATGCTTTATGGTCATGCATGGCTGCCTTAATCAAAAGACTGCTTACTTTAACTGAAAACCTGTCCCCTTTTCAAAATTTCAAAGTCAGTGTTTCGTTCTGTCTGGCCTTTTTTTTCATAGAAATTTACATGAGAATGAGGAAACTCTAATGGCTAGGCCTATCTAGATTTTCCTTCCACTAAAGGCTGATTTATACTTCTGCGTCAAACTTCTGCGTCAATCTGACGCATAGCCCTTCGCCGTGGCTGTTGGCGTCACTGATGTGCACCTCTCAAAAAATGTACTACACGTCGCAACAACGCGTAGCACAAGCTCTGTGATTGGTTGACTTGGTAGCACTGACGAGTCTGGGCGGGACCGAGAGCCGCGCGAATGGCGCGAGCGATTGTTTACAAGTGTGGAGTCCCGTGAAGGAGCTCCGGATGGAAAGTTTTGTTTTGTGTTTACCTCATAGTTAAAGTTGTTGCACGTCCGCCGGTTCCTGCCTCAAAATGAGCGAGTTTGAGCCACTTGTACATCCAGGAAGTGTTCAGGAAAAGCAAAACAGAAGCGAAGAAACTCGACACAGAGGAACATTTACACCTCACTGCATACTAGCGTTTCGGAAGTGTTAATGCAGACCAACAGAGACAGCGCGCAGAAGTATAAACGCACAGCTGAGCTCGTTGTCTGCATCGTGAGTTACGCCGGTCACTTGACGCAGAAGTATAAACCAGGCTTCAGCCTTATGGACTTATAGAATACTGTTTTCTGGTCCAGGCCGCTACTCATTTGAATTGAGAACATATTAGTTTATGACCACTTTTTAGTCATTTAACAAATTAAAATCAATTTTATTTAAAATTGAGGACACAACAGTCACTGGACATGCTGCATCACAGACACAAATATTTTAACAGTTTATAAAAAACTAATCAGTTTCTGGCTATTGGATATTAGGCCTCGCTATATATAATGCGATCGCGATTTTTTAAAGTATTACACTACTTTGTAAACGTTTGTTATTACCATTTGTTGAGTCTCCCCATACAGTTTGACATAGCAGTTGGACCCGGAAGCCGCTTCATGTGACGTCAGACTGTAAAATGTTTGACTTAAAATTTACAATAAACTACTGGCTAATAATTGCATTACTTTCACAGTAAGGTACTTTATGTAAATTCACAGTAAATTACTGTGGGGCACGTCATAACAATAATTCTGTAAAAATTTCTGAATATATAAAAGTGCCTCTACTAGCATAAACGTTAATGTGTATTCATTTCTGTTGACTAAAATAGTAATAGTGTTGGAATTCCTATAACTAACATGCAAAAGATTAAGTCATTTTTACAGTAATTTACTGTAATCATGATGCCTGCCTTAATTTTACAATAAAACTCTAAATACGTAAAATTTAACAGTTAAACCCTGTAAAGTGACACTAGTGTAATTTACTGTGAAAAATTACAGTAACGTGTTGTGAAATTCTGGGAATTTATTACAGTGCACACTTAGCAAGCAGAGAGCACTTTTAATGCTCATAAACAACTAAAGGTAAAAATTGAAATGTATGGGGTTGGGAATTAGGATAATCAGATGTGGAAATATATATGATCATAACATCAAGTTGCACAGTAATTCTGCACACACTGTGGAGTGCTCATTTTCAGAATTACAATGGTTTGAAACTATCTTTACAGCTAAGGTCTCCCATGGTTCTAAAAGAGGTTTAGATCATCTAGTGCATCCCAATCCTTTCACAAATTTCCAGCATCAGGTTTGCGTGATTCCCCGAAGCCTTCCCTGTTCCCAGTCTGGAAGCATGCAGCCGCACCTCATCAGGCTCAAATACTCCGCTCGGTTTACACACCTCATCTGTCATCTCTGCCCTTCTGCAAACATGCCGCTGACATTTGAAAAAAAACTATGGCATTCACCCATGTTATGGATTTTTTGTTGATTATAGCTTTCTGTCCCCCCAGATTGTAAGAATTATTGACTGCGTGAGCCGGTGACTATTTACACAGCTTTACTGCCCCTCTGCACCACACGAGGGCTTGTGATGTCCACCGGGGTCTCAATTTTTGTTTTGTTTTTTCATCATCCATTTTCCGCTCCTCTCTGCCAGCTTATATCTTGTTTTCTCCCTTGTTTTTTTCTCATTCGCTGCCACCAAAGATCAGCGTTAGGGAGAGGAGGTGGTCAGCGGTGTCACTTAGATTGTGATGTGATACTCTCGCTGCCCGTTGGGTAAATGCCCTCAGCCTGAACCTCCTCATTGTCCTTTAATTTCGAACGGCAGCTCGGTTTCACTCGCCCGCGTAATAGCCCATAGGTTAAAGTTCTGCTGCTTTTCCTTTCAATTTACATCTTTCGCAGGCTGCGGTCTTCCTGCTCCATGGTGGCTGGCTGTTGCGTAGCTGTGGGCATAAGTAGGGCTGCTTGTGTGGGGAGTCTGGAGTTTGTCGGCCGCCCACTTCCCATCTTTTTGGAGGGTCAGCGGAGAGCAACTCGACTTAATGGGTCAACGCAAGCAGGCCTCTTGCTTCTCTGGAGGGGAAGCCATGGAGCCCTCCATTACAGACTGACCTCTTACCCACAGCGCACACCCACAGCTGGGCTCCACTGAGCTGAAGACAGAGCTCTGCCTGATGCCTCATTAGATCACCAGAGCCTAATAGAGGATTAGTACTTCTTGCTACTTCTTCCCACACTGCTGTCTTCCTTTTCATTTGTTTGAGTTTCTTTTTGCCTTCTCTCAAGCCCTGACTTACTCTCATCTTTACTCGTCACTCACCATCTCTGCTAGTGATTGTGTGAAGGCTTGTTTGCAGAGACTTTGTTCTTTGAATAGAATAGACTAGAATAGAGTGGAACTCTGTCAATGCTTTGAGACAAACACACAAAAAAAAAAATGCAGTTCAATACAATAAAAATACAGAAAAATCTTTGTATTTGAACTGATTTCTATTTACAATCAAAGAAATTTTCTGGTTTAGAGGATGATGCTGTAGCACTGGTGGCAAAACGTCGACTGTCCAAATAAATTAATTAGTTAATTAAATAAAAATGAAACAAAATCAAATTCTGATATGTTTGTTAAAATTAGATACATTTATTGTATTATTATTATTATTTAAATAAAGATGTTGCTGGAACATCTAATCAATTCCATGCATGTTCAAAAAAAGTTCAGGATACATTTCTTCAATATTTTTTATATATTTGTTAGGTTTTTCTTTCTTAACATATTAGCAATTTATTGGATAAAATTGAATAATTCGATTCACAGAATTTTGTTATTCTCAATGCAAGAGTTACATTCAGGGGTTGAAATGAAACAGTTTTAATTTCCTGACTTTAATTTTTATAGGCAGCAGATATTAACAGGTGGAGTTTAGTGAAATTAATCACTTGTCAATCATTCTCCAGTCCTCCATTGGCCGCACCCATACATGCGTACTCTTTTTCTACGAATTCTCTGCAAAACAATAAAAGCTTAAGACTTTCTCAATGGCACATATTATGTGCTTAGTTTTAACACAATTTTGCTGACAGGAAGTTGAGCTGCAGAGCTCAAGTTAATTTTAGACAATCGGGCCTTTGCATTTCTATCTGCTTCATCTATTTCTGCAAAAAAGCATATTACACCCAACAGAAGTTAGGTTAATATATCACTATTAAGCAATACAATACAATTGTTTAATGAAAAGAAAAAGAGACAAAAATTAAAAAAACATTTTTTCCACAACAATGTTTACATTTTTTGATCATGTTTTAGTGTACTACCTTACTTATTTCAGTTAGTTCCCAAGGGACTATATATTAATTAAAATATATATAAATAAAATATTAATAAATAAGTTAGTACTATAAATATTAATACATAAAATATTAATATAAACAAAAAAAGTGTAAAAAAATAAATATTTTAAACATATAAGATGCTATTTTAAAGAAAGCTGAAAAGTATTGACATCCATACAAGGAATAACAAATACCATGGAAGTCAATGGTTATAGGTTTCCAGCTTATTTAAAAATATCTCATTTTGTGTTTAACAGAAGAAAAAAAAAACTCAAACAAGTTTAAAACAAGCAAAAGGGATTTTAACTTAAGAGAAAATTTCCATTGTATGTGAACTATCCTTTTAAACAGTATGCTAACAGACCTCTAAAACATGACAACATATGTTATAATGGCTACAATTAAATATAATTTAAAAATAAAATAAATTAAATGAAAAACAATTAAATTAATGCACCACAAAAAAAAACTCAGTTTAATGTTATACTTTAGTATCCAAAAATGTCACTGTAAATTATTTTACAAAGTGATCAGCTTTATACTTGTCTTTATTTGTTGCAAAATTGCTTTCGCAAGATAAGAGATGTGTCAAAATTCTCAGCATTCCAACTGATTGAACACAACTTGCATTGAATCCAGTATATTATTTTAAGTAGTCACTCCTGCAGCCAAATAAGACACAATCTCCACCACATAAAAGGACGTTCTCATGTACATCTCTACTGAGGCCCTGCCCTCAGAGCATTCCTCAGTTTTCTTTACATTTACCCAAGCTTTGACTGTGGCTAATACACAGTGGCGCAACCCATTTTCTTGTGTCCCATGTTTTGAAAGAGCAACCCCATTTACTACCATGACCTCTGGCATCTTCTGCCCTGTCATGGCTGAGCAGAGGTGTGTAGGTTTGTGAAAGAAACCAGACCGCAACCAATACACACAGAACAGCTACCAGCCCGATTCCCCCATCATGCTGCTATTTGTGCATCACCGTGGGGATTTAATTCATATTTTATGCGCTATCATGGCTTGAAAGAGGAAGTTGTGTCCCAGGGCTGTTGATGGAATAGCGGTTTCTCAATAGAGGTGCCCTTGTGTCATTGGGGTTTGCTGCTTTCCAGTGTGCCGGTGATTTGTTTTCTATCATCTTTCTTAAAAGCTATAACAGGCGGAACAACATCAAATAAAAATCTCACTGTTAATCTTTTTTTTATAATCATTTCTACTTTTGGTCAGCGGCTCTCATTTAACAGCAAGCATAGTGGCATCAATGATACTTAGCATTGAAATGATTGTATGTTTTAACACCTTAAGTAGCATAAATAAACATCTAATTATAAGTGTAAAGTTATTTTTAAAAGTAAAGCATGACAATGATGCATCGCTAAAAAAGCAGCAGTGTAATTTTTTGCGTTAAAAAATAAAAATTGGCAATTGTAAGAGCCCTTTCAAACCAAGAGTGAAATATATTAAAAAATAATAATAAAAAAATTGTATCTACACTACCTTACAAAAATTGTCGCTTATCCAAGTTTACAGAACAACACATAATAACTTGACTTCTAGTTGATCATTTGGTATCAGAAGTAGCTTATGTGAAAGGCAAATGCCTCTAGATTAAGCTATTTTTACCAAAATAAAACATGATCATCCCTTGATTATTTTTTATTTAATTAGAACTGTAAGGTCTGACTTTGCTTAGACAAAAGTCTTGTCACATAACAGAAATAATGTACAGTGTAGAATATAAAGTCATGGTGCAGTGGAAAACGAAATAATATTGTGTGTGACTCCCATGAGCTTGGACGACTGCATCCATACATCTCTGCAATGACTCAAATAACTTACTGTATTAATAATGCCATCTGGATAGGCAAAGAAAGCGTTCTTGCAGAACTCCCAGTTCACCAAAACACTTTGGATCAGTCTTCAATGCCTTATCCTTTATTTTACCCCAGACATGATCAATAATGTTTATGTCTGGTGACTGGGCTGGCCAATCCTGGAGCACCTTAAAGGGTCACGAAACACCAAAACACATTTTTTGAGCTGTTGACAGTCATATATGTGTCCCACACTGCTAAAAACACTATTAGGACACCGATATTTCACTAAAAAGTGTAAATTGGTTGTTTTTGCGTTATTTCAAGCAAATTCGTACTTCCGGTTTGAAACTAATTTTTAAAGCTGCGTCACGGCCATGACATAATAGCGTTGTATTCCAGCATGCAGACTGGGCGTCTGTACCAGAGTGTGTCTTATTACGTCTTACAGTGTGATGCATTAATGCATGAGTAAAGCTTGGTTCAAACCAATCAGCGCGCTCTATTGTGCAACTTCATTAATATTCATTAGTGTCACCGTATTTACACGACAGAGACGCCACGTTGTGTTGGCAAAACAAGCGTGAAGTGTTGCTTTTATAGTTTGCTGCAGTTAAGTTTCGTTTTCATTTTCTCTCTGTGAGAGCTCATCTGGAGTCACGTGTGGATTAACAGTGTACGCGACGCTCGACAACAATAACTTGCGTGTCTAAGGAGGATTATTGTTTACCTGAGAGCTGTTCTTATCTGCAAACGCTGAGATCCGGATTCGCTTGTAGTCTTCTCTTCAAAAAGACGCGGCTCTAGTTGCTGGTGATTGTCCTGTCTCTACAGATTTGGTAAGTGAGCGACCAGTGCTCTTTGTTTATTCAGTTTGTTCGTATCGAACTAAGTTAACTATTGCACCGAGTGTAAACATGTTAGCACCACAACCAAACTTTAATCTCGTGTAGGGTTTTTACCGCATTTAGTGACCGGAATAACACACGCTGCTTTCTGACGCTACCTATCGTGTGCATCTAAGTTTCCGGGAAATGCGGAGGGTTTTTTTCTCTCATTCGCCGTGCGGTATCAAACATTGCATGAAAAATACACACTTAGAGCAGTTCCTCGATTCAAATATCTTGTTTGTCGCGAGGGGCATGAATGAATTCCCTGAATGAAAGAGCCAAACTGCAGTTAAAGTCCAACATTTAATAATTTGGCAAATAATTCGACTACAGATGTCCATGTAGGTTAAACACCATCACTTTCTCCTGTGTGTTTATTTTGACTCTGAAACTCACGCGTGCCCAAATAGACACTCCCACACCCTCCCACATTAGTTCCTCCGACACTCCCCCCTAAACAGAGCTGGACACGCCTACTTTTCTGACTTTTTCCAAAGTAGAGGTGTGAAAACACCCTGCTGAAACGAGGGGGTTTCATGGCCCTTTAACCTTCTTTGCTTTCAGAAACTCTGAAGTGGAGGCGGAAGTATGAGAAGGAACGCTATCCTGCTCATCCTGCTATCCCACTCATGTGGTTTGTAATGTAATGGGTAGCACAAATGTCTTGATACCTCAGGCTGTTGATGTTGCCATCCACTCTGCAGATCGTTCACACAGCCCCAAACTGAACGTAACCCCAAACCATTATTTTCCCTTCACCAAACTTGACAGATTTCTATGAGAATCTTGGGTCCATGCAGGTTCAAATAGGTCTTCTGCAGTATTTGTGATGATGCAGTTCAACAGATGATTCATCTGAAAAATCTACCTTCTGAAGTTATTATTTGTTGCTCTTACAGCTGGATCGATGACAAGACTTTTGTCAGGTAGTGTATACACTAAGATAGTTTTAAAAACATTTCAGCTACGCTGCCATTTTATGTTTAAAAGACATATAAAGAATAACACTACAAAAATCATAAAGTCAATTTTATTATCTAGTAGTTAACAGATCAATAAAACTGCTGATTTACAGATCACATCATCCATTACATAGACAAATAACAAGTATCAGTCAGATCATATAGATTTAGATCAGTCAGATATAAAAAAAAAAAATAAAAATAAAAAACAACTGAGGCAAACCAGTTCTGAATGTGCAAATGAAATGTGACAATGGTTATTACAACTTGATATAGATATCTAATTTATTCTTTTTTAACCTCATACTTATGGCTATGTGAGTGATACTAGGTGGCTAGGTGACTTGAGGTTACATTATCATCATTCAGTCATTATTGTTCCTCTGGTGAAGTTTCATATCCTTTTGACTTTCTTACTTCCCCCGTAAAAAATTCTTTGATCCTTCTGAAATAACTTTATTCAAGTTCTTACTGTTGGAATTTAAGTTATTTTTATGATATGTATTTTGAAAATTATTGGTATTAATGGTATTATTATTCATTCAAATCATTCATTCATTTTCCTTCAGCTTAGTCATTTATTTACCAAGGATCTTCACAGTGGAATGAACCACCAACTATTCCAGGATATGTTATGTAAAAATCAGTGCTCAATTTGCTGCACCTACAACAAACATGCAAGGTACACCACCAACACCACACACACTCGCCTCTTTTTCTCAGCTCTCTGAGTCTGAGGTGTCCAAACTCGTGCTATCTAGCCATGCAACCACCTGTCCACTCGATCCCATTCCCTCTCATCTCTTGCAAGCCATCTCTCCTGCAGTCATACCAACACTGACTCACATAATCAACACATCTCTTGACTCTGGTTTATTCCCCACTTCATTTAAGCAGGCTAGGGTAACCCCACTGCTAAAGAAACCCAACCTGGACCATACGCTACTTGAAAACTACAGACCAGTATCCCTGCTTCCATTCATGGCCAAGATTCTGGAGAAAGTAGTGTTCAATCAAGTCCTGGACTTTCTTACTCAAAACAATCTCATGGACAACAAGCAATCCGGCTTTAAGAAAGGCCACTCAACTGAGACTGCCCTGCTCTCGGTCGTGGAGGATCTCAGACTGGCTAAAGCAGACTCTAAATCATCAGTCCTCATTTTGCTGGACTTGTCAGCTGCTTTTGACACTGTCAACCACCAGATCCTGCTATCTACGCTCGAGTCACTGGGCGTTGCGGGCACTGTTATACAATGGTTCAGATCTTACCTCACTGACAGGTCATTCAGGGTGTCTTGGAGGGGAGAGGTGTCCAACCTACAGCATCTAAACACTGGGGTACCTCAAGGCTCTGTTCTTGGGCCACTTCTCTTCTCCATCTACACATCATCTCTAGGACCAGTCATCCAGAGACATGGATTCTCCTACCACTGCTATGCTGATGATACCCAGCTATACCTCTCTTTGCATCCTGATGATCCCTCGGTTCCAGCTCGCATTTCAGCCTGCCTGTTGGATATTTCACACTGGATGAAAGATCATCATCTTCAGCTGAACCTCGCAAAAACGGAAATGCTTATAGTTTCTGCCAACTCGACTCTACACCATAACTTTTCAATCCAGATGGATGGGGCAACCATTACTGCATCCAAAATGGTGAAAAGCCTTGGAGTAACGATTGATGACCAACTAAACTTCTCTGACCACATTTCTAGAACTGCTCGATCGTGCAGATTCGCACTCTATAACATCAGAAAGATCCGACCCTTCTTATCTGAACATGCAGCTCAACTCCTTGTTCAAGCTCTTGTTCTCTCCAAACTGGATTACTGCAACTCTCTACTAGCTGGGCTTCCAGCTAACTCTATCAAGCCTCTTCAACTGCTCCAGAATGCAGCAGCACGAGTGGTCTTCAATGAACCTAAACGAGCACATGTCACTCCGCTGCTAGTCCGTTTGCACTGGCTGCCAGTTGCTGCTCGCATCAAATTCAAAGCTCTGATGTTTGCCTACAAAGTGACTTCTGGCCTTGCTCCTTCTTATCTGCTCTCACTTCTGCAGATCTATGTGCCCTCCAGAAACTTGCGTTCTGTTAATGAACGTCGCCTCGTGGTTCCATCCCAAAGAGGGAAGAAATCACTTTCGCGAACGCTCACGCTCACGCTCAATCTGCCCAGTTGGTGGAATGAACTCCCTAACTGCATCAGAACAGCAGAGTCACTCGCTACTTTCAAGAAACGACTAAAAACCCAACTATTTAGTCTCCACTACACTTCCTAATCTGCAATTGCCTCTCAGAATATCACACTAACTGTACAAAAAAAAAAAAAAAAAAAACTAATACTACTAATACTTCCCTTCTTAGACTTTACAGACCTGAAACTTGTCTATAGCACTTATTCATTGTTGCTCTTGGTTGTGTAAATTGCTTCCTTGTCCTCATTTGTAAGTCGCTTTGGATAAAAGCGTCTGCTAAATGACTAAATGTAAATGTTTGAAAAAGCGGATGTCCTTCCAGCTGGACACTTTCAACTTTTTTTTAACACTTTCACATTTACACGCACACTCATACACTATAGCCAATTTAGTTCATCCAAACCTATAGAGGGGTTTTCAACCTTTTGCAAGCTGGGCCCCCCCAAAGCTGGTTCATTGCAGTTGGGGCCCCAGTTGCCCCCACACCCCTACCATCCCCCAACCATCCGCAGCAAGCATGCGTGTGTTTCACAAAAAGTAAAGGAAAGAGTTAACTGTAGCCTATATTCTGACTATATATATATATATATATATATATATATATATATATATATATATATATATATATATATATATATATATATATATATACTAAATAAGACCTCACGTTTTATGCATTTTCAACTTCCGTCTGTCATAAAAATTAATTTGGATGGTTATTAATTTGGACCGATTTTCTGCATTTTTGGCATCCGTAACAAATATTTTGAGGGGTGTTTTGGACAATTGTGGCCCATCAAATGACGAATATGAAAAAACAAATACGACAGTTTTGGACCCAGTGAGGGTGCAAGGACCTTAAATTTTTGAGGCTTGAACAGCTTCTCGAAGTGAACTCAAACAAATGAGCGATGTTTTTTTAAAGTCTATAAGCGCAGCACACACAAATAAACTAAATTGACATACTGCAGTTAAACTTCAAAATGTGGTGTTTTTATATTTATAACATTTGAATACAGTTCAGCAACATACCTCACACGACATCACTTAATTTACCATCACCTCACGATTGAAAATGTGACACTGATTTCATACAGGGTTCATACAGACACAGCCTGATGAAAATCAAGGATTTTTAAGCACTTTTTCCAGCACCAACTTTAATTTTCTAAACTGACACACAATGTATTGAACAGCTGAAATGTATTCTCAGCAACCCATAAAAACATTGCATAGGAACTATCTATTGACTTTTACAAAAAAAAAAAAAAAAAAACATTAATAAAATCTAATTTATCTAAATCTAAATCTAATTAGTTCTCATCAATTTTTTTTAAATACTGCATAGGAACTATCTACATGACTGTGCTCTCGTGTTAAAAGAAAGCACTCGCACATTTGTAGAAATGAATAATTGCGCAATACCTGCATTCCCATGCCGACATTCAGACTGCATTAAACCATGGGCTTCAGAAGAGCGACAGGTCAGAGATGCGTAAACTCGCCGTAGGAGAAACGAGAGCCAAATGTGTGTAGAATAAAATGTCGAAATGGCAGGATGTCCACGGTTTAATTACGGTACTCTTGCGAATAACATAGACGTCTCTATAGTGAAAACAACCGAAAAGCAACATTCCAATGAAACATTTGTTTTTAAGTTGTTATTTTCTGCCACTGTAACACAGAAAGGCCTTTGTCCCGCCCTTACATTTCACGCAAAACTAGACAAGGTTGACTGTGATTGGTCACTTTTCATTTCAGTCAAATCACCACTTTGGAATCCCGGTATATTTTATAAAATATATAAACTTTTTTAAAATATTTTTTTTTGATAAAATAGTCACTGTTTTGGTTTATTTTAGCAGCGAGAACAGATCCGTTAAATTCGAACAAAGATCACAAATTTGCACATTTATTTTTTTTTCAGTATTTTACTCTCATCCAGTAGCCTACTCGCGCCCCCCGCGAGAGTGTCCGGTTGAGAACCACTGCTATAGAGCATGTCTTTGTACTGTGGGGGAAACCGGAGCACCTGGTGGAAACCCACATTAACATGGGGGGAACATGCAAACTCCACACACAGAAATGCTAACTGGCCTAGCCAGGATTCAAACCAGTGATCTTCTTGCTGTGAGGTGACACTGAGCCACCGTTCTTTTCATTAAAATAATTGGCTGTAAGGTATATTTTCTAAAAGTGAGCACATTTCTATATTTTTGTGATATACAATATTTACCACAACTAGCAACACTAAAAAGTCCACTACATTGACTGAGGACACATATTATTTATGGGTGTTCAGCCCAAATGTTAGATAACAAATTTATTCTTATCAATGGACATTTTTTATGCCTTTTCCACTGCATACTGAATTTCACATAATAATTTGCGCAAATAAAACATTACCTTTTGTGTGTGTGTGTGTGTGTGTGTGTGTGTGTGTGTGTGTGTTTCAACTTTCAACCTTTAATTAGCAAGCTAACAGCCTAGTCTACTAGCTTAGTGCTAATTGGCTAAAAGCAGATGTTTATGATTAGTGAGAACAAGATTTTTTGAAATGTGATGTTTTTGATCAGGCAAGGAGAAACTGGATTAGGCTAATGTTTGACATAAAGCCTAGTTCTGGTAGACATGGTCAAAGCACTAGTCAAGTCTTGTATGTTTCAATTTGTCATTTCAGTTAAGTCTTCCTAGTCCATCCATCCATTTTCTCTAAACCGCTTTAAGATAATGGGCTACAGGTGGGGATTACAACCCAGTCAAGTTTATTACAGGGGTTTCTATTAAATATGTACCATAAACAAGTCAAGTGTAATCTGAATGTAATCAAAAAGTACCAAAAACATGATTTATCTTACAGTTAAATTCATTTTAATCTGTAATGCACTACAGTTTTTAAACAACCTCCCCAGCAATATCTCACTTTCTCTCTATGTTAGGTTTTGTTATTCAGCTTTCATTTCATAGGTTTAGAGGCTAGAGTTAGGCTTAATCATGCAATGATATACAGACAACATATACTCACTGGCCCCTTTATTAGGTACATCTGTCCAACTGCTTGTTAACACAAGTTTAACATGGCAGCATGTAGACATGGTCAAGACGATCTGCTGCAGTTCAAACTGAGCATCAGAGTAGGGAAGAAAGATGATTAAAGTGACTTTGAACATGGCATGGTTGTTGGGGCCAGAAAGGCTGGTCTGAGTATTTCAGAAACTGCTGATCTTATGGGATTTTCATGCACAGCCATCTCTAGGGTTTACAGAGAATGGTCTGAAAAAGAAGAAATATCCAGTGAGCGGCAGTTCTGTGGGTACATATGCCTTGTTGATGCCAGAGGTGAATGGCCAGACTGGTTTCAGCTGATAGAAAGGCAACAGTAACTCAAATAACCACTCATTGCAACTGAGTAATGCAGAAGAGCATCTCTGAATGCACAACACATCCAACCTTGAGGCAGATGGGCTACAGCAGCAGAAGACCACAACGGGTGCCACTCCTGTAAGCCAAGAACAGGAAACTGAGGCTAAAATTTGCACGGGCTCACCAAAATTAGGCAATAGAGGATTGGAAAAACGTTGCCTGGTCTGATGTCCTCAATTCTGCTGCAACATTTGGATGTTAGGGTTAGAATTTGCCATCAACACCATGAAAGCATGGATCAATCCTGCCTTCTATCAACTGTTCAGGCTGGTGGTGGTGGTGGTGTAATGTGTGGGGGATATTTTCTTGGCACACTTTGGGCCCCTATCAATTAAGCATTGTGTCAACATCACATCCTACCTGAGTATTGTTGCTGACCATGCCCATCCCTTTATGACCACAGTGTATTCATCTTCTATTGGTTACAGCAAGATAACATGCAGCAAGATAACATGCCATGGCATAAAGCATGAATTATCTCAAACTGGTTTCTTGAACATAACAATGAGTTCACTGTGCTCGAATGGCCTCCACAGTCACCAGAACTTAATCCAATAGAGCACCTTTGGGATGTGGTTGAACGAGAGATTTGCATCATGGACGTGCACCCAACAAATCTGCAGCAACTGCATGATGCTATCATGTCAATATGGACCTAAATCTCTGAAGAATATTTCCAGTATCTTGTTGAATCTATGCCACTAAGGAAGTTAGTTCTGAAGGTAAAAGTGGGTGCAACCTGGTACTAGTATACTTTTTGCAAAATCAAAAACATTATGTTTCACCTACAAATGACACCAATTTACAAAATCATTTTCTTATGTCTAATGTTCCAGAACCAAGTACGATAGAAAATTGTTTAAAAGTAACCTGATCCTCTGACATAATCTTGGTATGATAGAGACTGCATTGTCTACTGATGCAAAACCACGAGGCATAGAGAAATAATTAATTTGCTTTCAAAACAAGTATGGAATGCTTTTAGAGAGCTGTCAGATGCAGGATGAGCGAGAAACAGAGAGGAAGAAAGAAAGCAATTGGGAGAGGCAAGAGAGAAAGAAAAAGTGAAACTGTGTAACAATCCAATTAAACTCTGGTAATGAGGTCAGACATCATCTCCAGTGCAAGCGATATCATTACATGGGCTGAGCGAACTGCTCCAGCTGCCATGCCTGCACCAAGGGATTACGAAGCTTCCACCCCGGAACCTCCCCCTGTGACTTTTAGCCCCATCCGAAGAGAGGACGCTCCCCCGGCCTGACCCTGGCAGCCTTCTAGGACCTTAGCTTACCCCCACCCATCTCTGCAGCCCTGGTGCCAGTGTCACCCACAGGCCTGGCGTTGAGACGGAGAAGTGGGGGGGGGAGCAGGGCTCTAGGCAGGGGCCACCATGTGGGAAGAGCCCAGGCTCCGCTCTCACAGAGACAGGCCGGCACCACAACCCAGTCGCCCAGTCAGGCCATCTCCGAGCAGCAATATACTGCTTCAGACAGCTCGCCTCTGGAGAACAATGACAAACTGTGATGGCTTATGAAAGAAAAGAAAAAAGAAAAAAAAAAATCCCAGATTAGTCTGTAAATGAGCAATAGAGAATGTACAGTGGTCAGTGCTTCATTGGTATAAACAGATCTGCTTTAGCTCTACTACTCAAAAAAACACTAACCTCAGTCAGTATTTTATCAGTTCCACTCTCAGCAAATTTGAAATGGCCAGTCAGATGTTTGTTTAATGCTTTTTCCATCGTGTCAAATCAAGTTTGGAGGGTCACTTGCAGGAGTCTGTCTAATTTGTCCTTTTTTTTTTTTGAAGGTCTGCGCGTGGGTTTTGTGCCGTTCACCTTCTTGTCCTGCAATTACTTTGAGGATATCATTTTGACATTCGCCAGCAACAAGAATTCTTCTGTTCTAATTTATATCAATTAGTCGGGGGACAGTAATTTAAGCTGACAGTTCAGTGTATCTTGAAAGGCTTGCAAGCATGTACTGGTGGCAGTGCTGCAATGCAGCCAAAAGGGATCCATTCCCCCTCCAACTCTGTTTGTCATTCCACTACGAGGGGTTCCAGGCTAAAGCGGACAATGGCAGCTACAGCCAGTACTTTGATAATTAGTTATTGATTGAGAACAATGCCACAGCGCACTCTAGCATATTAGCCAGACGCCAGCGGGTCGCGACATCAGGGGCACCCATCAAGAAATAAAGGCTAAAACATATCTGACTCCCCGATATTTTCTTTTTCTTTCCTTTTCCCCCAAGCCCGTCAGTGATCGGCTAGTAAAGGTCAAAAGTATTAATGCTAGAGCATTAACAAGTATCCAATGAAGAGTGACTGAGTGAAAAACAAATCACTTTTCGCTTTTGCTACAGGCGTTTGGGCCAAAATTGAGAGAATATGAAATAAAATAAAATAAAATGAAATAAAACTAATAAATAAAATAGCCTAAAATGGACTTGAATTTGGATACGAATTGTCTTTCAGTTTGACATTTACAACAGTTTTACATGGTTACAATCTTTGACAATCTTTGACAAAATAATTTTATTCCAGAATATGGGTTTTATTTTTTACCATGCAAAACAAACAAATAAATAAAATCATTTTTTTGAAATGTACAGAAATTCAAACAGCTTACAGGGAAATAAGGTACATTACTTACTCCTACTCCCAGGGCCGTTTATATGGAAGTTGATATTTAGTCGCACCATGTTGGTGTTTGATAATGAGGTTTTTGCGAGGTGGGTCGTTAGCCCAATACTCAATACCCATCCTGAAGGACCAGGACATACACAATATACCCAATACCCAACATATACAAAGTCAAACATACCCAATTCACTTATAGCGCATGTCTTTGGACTTGTGGGGGAAACCGGAGCACCCAGAGAAAACCCACATGAACATGGGGAGAACATGCAAACTCCACATGTCAACTGACCTAGCGACCTTCCACCCGCTGCTCCACCATGCCACTAACTTCAGTACATTAACTACAATTTAATCAATATTTTATCAGTTGTACACATTCTAAGCACAATATCGTTTTCAGAAGTATTGTTTTTATTTTTAAAACAGAACTTTTATTAGGTAGAAAACAATTCTGGGTAACCTAACTTTTAAATAACTTTTTTAGAAACATAAAATAGTTATTTTATGCTATGGTATAATGAATAACCGTCCACCATGAATAACCATGAATAATCCGTTGGCCGTTACCTTTCAAAGTAAACTGCAATATACAACAATGAATGTGTGTGTTTTGTCATAACATTGATATTTGTATGTACTCCATTTGTAAGCATATTCTGATGTGTACTCTTTACACAAATTTAGCAATAACACTCTTTATGAGCTTCCAATAGAAAAACAACTAGCTACAATGGCTGATTGGGGATTGTAGTTTTAGACTGATGTATAGTTTGTCAAGATTACTCGTGTTCTTTTTCATGTAATCTAATTATAAACACTGACATGATCAACAAGTAGTTAGAAAAAAAAAAACTATTTTTAAACAATCATTTTTAAGACTGTGTGTATGCTTATAATATTTATATCAACATGGCATCAGTTTGTTTAAATAGACTGTTAAAAAAATATTTCAGAGACTGGACATCACTATTTGCCATAATGTACCTGTTGCTGTCCCTAGTGTGGTCCAAAGCAACTTTATGTCAATGATTTCTGTGTTACAAGCCTCCTTTGTACCTAAAACACATTTTACAGCTCGGTGCAACTGTACTTGCCAATGGCGCAAAAATTATGGATCAATTTTTCGAGTTTAATTCCAGCTTCCTGCATGAGACAGGAAATAATTATCACAGAGCCCTGGTGTTTGTCAGAAACAGTTAGCAATTCGTCCAAAAATATCTCGGAAGTGGTGACAGAAAAATACAGACATTTCCAATTTGGGCGCCAATAAAATTGCTTTCGAATGCATGAAGATGGTGAATTACAGTGCCTCCACTAATACTGAGAAAATGAGGAAAAGAAGGTTATGAAAAATGTCTTTATTGCTAAACCTTCTCATGTAGAAATCTGATATATGGCAATACTGTATGTGCAAATTACATATATGAAATACATATTTGTATTTTGTTGATATTTGGATTTCACATATTTAAAAAAAATATATGTCAAGCTGTAGCCTACTATATACGCAAAATATATCTCAAAATATTGAAAAAAAAAAAAACGTTTGTTCACATGTATGTTTTTTTAACCATTGGAATTACAAATATGTACATATATTCAAAAACATTAGATATAATTGTATGTTCGTATACAATCATATTTTAAACACAAAATTATAGCTAATATATATTTAACATATATGTGTCCATATTTGTAATACCAATGGTTCAGTCAAAATAATATTTTTGCTCCTTGATCAAACTACTTGAATAAACACAACTCTTGGGAGTTTTTTTGGGATAACTTATTTGTTTTATGTTCAAATCAACTTAAATTTGTAAATCCTACTCATTTGCATTGAGACAACATGAATGAATTGTGTGGAACCCTGCGTTTTTTTTTTTTTAAGTTTTGAAGAAAATGTATATGTAATTTTATGCAATATTTAGACATGTGACATTATATAGATATGTTAAAATACATGTTAAATGTATATAGCAAGCGTGCGTGCGTGTTTGTTTTTTGTGTTAAAAACCAAACATGAACTTTGTATGTATTTTTTGTATGTCTATCTTGAGAAAGTAGAACTTTTTTTTGAAACTCTTCCAAACAACTTGCAGTGGTGTAGGTGACATCGGACTGAAGTTGTGTTAGACATTTTGAACTCAATACCTAACTAAGTTTTGCAGTTCTCCAGCTGTGATTCTAAGTTTCTATGGCCACTCGAACCATTCTATGAACAATGATAAATATATGCACAGATTCTCTTCAAGGCCTATTCATAACCAGTTGACTGGAATTGTTATTGGCCCTAATGATGAAAACGAACATTTACATTGTTTTGCCATATTCTTACAGCCACATTCCATCTTGTTAAACTCAACACCCTTGAGCTACAAATCGTAACTGCGTTATCTGTTCTTAATACCTTTTTATAAAATAACCAATGAATTTGGCCTACAGGTTTCCTCAAATTGAAAACCAAGTGAAACATCCATGTGAAATTCATAGTCATCCAGTTGTACTAAAAATGTATTAAACATGTAAATTAAGGTTACTCAAACCGTTTGAGAAAAACGATTGCAACAAACCATTTAAGTTTAAAAACTAATCCTAATGAGAACTGTGAACTTAATCAATTTGAGTAAATGAAGCAATTTGAGCACAGTAAAATCCAATAAATGAAGAGAACTCAAACCAACTGAGTGCTGTAAAACCCAATAAGTTAAGGCAACTCAAACTGTTTGAGGAAACCGATTGCTGTTAAAAAAATAGATCTAAATGAGTACTGTGAACTTACTACATTTAAGTTGAAGTAATGGGGTATTTAATTAACTCATTACATTCAACACTGAGTTTAAAACTCTTTTCAAATGAGTAGGATTACATTTTGAGTTAACTACACTCATTTCATTTGATAAAGTTGACTGTTGGGTTTTACAGTGTAATATGCCTCAATATTCCACACATATGAATTCAAAGATGGCCAATAAGTGTACACATACCATGTTTTTAACAGGTTTAAAATAAAACAGTGCTGTGTGTGCAACCGTGTGTTCTCAATGAGTGCAGAGCATTTATTCTTTTCTATTTTGTACAAAAGATCAAAGGATTAAACAATAAAGATATTGCTTCACATCTTTGTTTACTCATATTTTCAAGGGTGATGTACCTTGCCATTTGAAGCATTGAATATAAAAATACTCACGACTGTGAATACTTTTAAAAGTTTTCTGTATACTCTTTTAAAGGGCAGTTGTAATTGTTTCTCTCAATATGATTATGAATTATGATTTGTGGATGTGTAAATTGCAATGTTAAGTCTTTGTATGCAACTTTTTTTATGTGCTTTAGTGTTAGAGAAAGAAAGAAAGAAAGAAAAAAAAAGAAATAGCAATGTGATGTGAGTTCCTAAATAAAAGAATTATAATTCTAATCAGATTTTTATTTTTATTTAAATCCTCGTCTATATTGACAAAAAAGTTGCAGCATACCATACACCCCAAAATATAGCGCATGTGTTTCAGTGGCACAATAAAAATGTCCATTTAGCATCATCAATGTTGCATCTATTGGTGTCTAATAGGAGAGAGGCCCTGGTGCCCACCCCACCCCACCCTCACCCTGTACAGACACACCTGGCATTAAAGTGGCGGGGCGGCAGCGCTGGCTGAACAATGGAGGACTGTCAGCGTCGACAGCAGGGCACGGCTTGAGCCTCACCGCTCTGACAGCCCAGGCCTCAGAGGCTAAACTGCTTTGCTGGAACTAATTAAACAGATGAAATTACGACATGAATATGCAGATGTTGTTTACATTTTACCATATGGCATTATCTCAGGTAATAGCGTACGGGATAGAGAGGTGTCTTCCTCGTCAAGGGGAGAGGGGACAGACTGAGAAAGAAAGAGAGAGTGAGAGAGATAGAGGCTGGTCCATCAAGACAGTCTGTGAAGGGACCAGACAGAAAAATGCTAATTAGTGAGATGAGGTACAAACATGATTGCATCAAAATGTAGTCGCTGTTGGAGACGTTGTGCAGAAGGATTTTGTGCTGACCCAAAAACATTCACCCTGTTTCTATCTCTGCTTTAGAAATGATAAGATTTTAAATCATTTTATAAATTTAAATATACAGCTTTTTGGCTTTTAACTGAATTGAGGAAAGACAATACAAAAAAGTGGCAAGAACAAAAAGTCAAACACCTAATAAACAAAGTCTAAAATAAATTTATTTCTCATGAAGTAGTAGAAGTAGTAGTAGAAATAGTAGTAGTAGTACTAGTAGTAGTAGTAAACTATATTGTCCTTGACAGGAAAATTGTTTTGGCGATTACCATATTCCTGCAGACATACCATAAAATAAACTATAAAAATAATAATAACAAATAACAAAATACAGTATTTACAATAATTAAGATAAACTCTTGTTAACTAAACCCATTAAAACAGGTTCAAATGATCTCTTATATCGGTTTAACCTACATTTAGGGACTCTATCTCCTACCAAAGGAGAAACAGTTCATAATGTGAAAACAATAAATAAGTTGGATCATTCAAAATCCATTCCACCTGATTATGGACACAATTTTCAAATAGAACTTGAGAATTAAAATATTCATCGTGCCCAATAATTGTCTATCTTGTCTTTAAGAGATGCATCAACTTAGATTTACACTGTACATATAGCTTGTCAAACCACAGTGTGATACCATACCTGATATATATACAGTTAAAGTCAAAATTATTAGCCCCCTTTGATTTTGTTTCTTCTCTTTTTTTAAATATTTCCCAAATAGCACAGAACTTTTCACAATATGTCTGATAATATTTTTTTCTTCTGAATAAAGAAGAATAAAAGCAGTTTTTAATTTTAAAAAAATGTAAAAAAAATAATAATTTTAGGGTCAAAATTATTAGCCCCTTTAAGCTACATTTATTTTCAATAGTCTACAGAACAAACCATCGTTATACAATAACTTGCCTAATTACCCTAACCTGCCTAGTTAACCTAATTAATCTAGTTAAGCCTTAAAATGTCACTTTTTACGCTGAAGTGTCTTAAAATATCCAGTCAAATATTATTTACTGTCATCATGACAAAGATAAAAGAAATCAATTATTAGAGATGAGTTAATAAAACTATTATGTTTAGAAATGTGTTGAAAAAAATCTCTCTGTTAAACTGAAATTGGGGAAAAATCAACAGGGGGGCTGATAATTATGACTTCAACTGTGTGTGTGTGCGCGTGTGTGTGCATGTATGTATGTATGAATGTATGTATGTATGTATGTATGTATGTATGTATGTATGTATGTATGTATGTATGTATGTATGTATGTATGTATGTATGTATGTATGTATGTATGTATGTATGTATGTATATATATATATATATATATATATATATATATATATATATATATATATATATATATATTATTTAATGGAAGAGGTTTATTTAGAACAACAATTAGATGAAACAACACAGTTTAGTATGATCACTTATTATTTTATGTCTTTTATTTCAGTATCGAACTGAATAAGTGTGGTTTAATTTTTACAGAAATATATCTGCTACACCAAATGACATCATTCTACAGACATTTTGACATTTATTTATTTATTTAATTAATTTATTTTTTAAGTTTGTGGAAACGTTAAGGTAGACACTTTATCACACATAGAAATCTTTATTACACAAAGAAATACTGAAATGTATGGGCAGCAAAATAGAAATCTTTGTCCCATAACGTATTTTATTTTCTATTTGAACAATTTAAGTTACTTACTATATTTAGATGTATAATCTTTTAGAATTTGTTGTAGCAATACTTTTTAATCAGAAGTATGGACTATTATTATTTTATTTCATTTCTTATTTATTTGTCAGATGTATATTAGGTTTGAACTACTTTAGCGTATCAGTCTAAGACAAGAAAATGAGAAACATCAGTTAGTGACAGAGACAGACAGACGGACGGACGGACGGATGGATGGACAGACAGACAGACAGACAGGCAGACAGATAGACAGATAGACAGATGACAGAATTCCAAATAGGAAGGTGAAACTATTCTAATCAAAAATCCATAGTCTATAGATCTAAATACTATCCACATTTTTATGGAGCTCATGAACATAGCACCTTTATGACTTGCATGGCTGATAACATGCAAAAACAAGTATTTTGAATAATGCAAAACACAATAGCATATAAGAATGGTTGACCCTTTGTTCCGAGAACTGGTATTTGAAAGTAAACGTCTCTCTGAGTGTTTGTTGAGCCTAATGTTGGCTCCCTGGGAGAGACTGGCAAGAGGTTAAGAGGGAAGTGAGCAGGCTGAGGAGAGCGGGATCACGAAGGCCAGCTGGAGAGGTGATGGGGAGCGTAATTGTGCCCGCTGTGGGGCTGCATGGGGCGGGGGGCGAGGGACTCGAAAACCAAAGGGAGGGACGACTCAATTACCTGTGCTCTTACTGACCTCCCAATCGCTAGCTCTTTTTCTCCCTTTCTCACTCCGTGTGCTGTAAGAGCAATGATTTAAGTGCAATTCATGAACTTGTTTGATATTTTGATGGCGTATAACTTTTAATTAGTATAGAATGCTTAACTATGAGAATAAAATAAGGTCATGTTGTAAATATAATAGTACTAATAATGATGATGATAATGATGAAGATGATGATGATGTTGATGATGATTATATTATTATTATTATTATTATTGCAATTGTTATTATTATTATTATTATTACTATTATTATTATTATTATTACAAATGGAAAATACTTGTTTGGAGATTATATGAGCCTGTTTCTACACAATGAAGATTTGAAATTTATATACTTGTTTATTTATACAAATGAAACAAAGTTCATTGGAATATGTTTTACAAGAAAATTGTTTGAATTAATAATGTTACTTTAATTTTATGCACTTCTTGCTGTTTCTTTGCAATTATTTGTCAATTTTAGTAGGGATTTCAGACTAAAACAAAATTCTACATTACGGCAAACATGGCTTTTAAAGGTTGTAAATAAAAAATGAGTAAGTTTTAAAGAAAATATAGATTTATTTTCACTTTAGAAATATAAAGAACACTAAAAAGTATATTATAGAAAATGTTTTATAAGAAACTATTCCACTTAAACATTTCTAGTTTACTTCAAAGTTTTACTTTATTTGTGAAAGTTGCTAGCCATTTTTGATTCATTATTATTTTATAAATAAATAAAAAATCAAAGTTGTAAATACAGTAATGTGTTATTTGCCCTTTTTTAGGTAATCCTTTGAAAATAAAAAGAGTTTCAAAGTAAATGCTACAGTTTTTTTCTGGTTTTAAGCTGCATAGAATTTGTATTATTTTCAAACACTTTCAAAATTAAATGTAGAAACTTTTACTCAGTAAATTACAAATAAACACTAACCGACACATTGAAATAAATTTAACAATTATAAAAATATTTATGTACAAGGCTTTCATTTAAAACTTTTTAAAAAATTGTTTACTGCGCATTCTTCCAAATGTTTTCTTAAATTTTAACAAATTAATCCAATAGATCCAAAGATAAAACAAAAATAACAAAAATGAAAACTATAATAGAGTGCTCAGCATATATAAGGACACACCTCACAAATCTATATTTTAAATTAGCCAAATCTGGAGCTTATTTAACAAAATAACTTATGATAACGGTCCAAAAACTAGTACAGCCAAATTTATATGTAATAGAAAAAAATATTCATTCATTTCTGTTATAGAAAAATATTAAATACACATTTTAAAAAAGAGAAAAAAATCAAGAGAAGCAAAAAAAAAAGAAAAATTATTTTGTAGGTTGTCATTTTTTGCAATATTTTGCTTGAGTTTAATTGTATGATCTTTCAATTACTAGATATGTTTGGTAATAAAAATATTTTAATAAATATGTCTGTTTCATAAATTTGTTAAATGCACCAAAACACATAGCCTATATTCACTGAAAATGGATAAAAACATTTATTTTCAAAGTGTGCTGTACTCGATGCTGAGCACTGTAATTTGTCAACTAAAAACTTACTATTTATAAACTTGGTTTTATTTACAATAAAAAAAAAATTAAATAAAAAAAACAAAGGCATCCACACAATCCTCTCACCATCACGCACTGTCTTGGTTTTGTAGCCTTTAAATGATTTTAAATAAGTGCCTCAGAAAGGACTCCTGCCGCTCGGGTCGCGCTCGGGTGTTAAGTCAATACTTCACGGCCGCGTGATGTCTTAATACACTGCCAGTGTTGCTCAGACAGGAAGGCCATGCGTGTTGGAGGAAAGCTACAGCTCCTGCTATTGTGAAGCTGTCATGCCTGCCCCTCAAAAGCAGATGAAGCCGTCAGATTATTAATATATGTATAGTGACAGGTCTACCCCCCTTCGCATCGTCCCCCTCAACCCAAACTCAATCAAAAAAAATATGCTCGCATTCAAAGCAAAGGGGCGAGAGGGTGGACTCGGCGGGTCAGAGGCCAAATAAATTTTGAAAGCAAATTCTTTTCCCTTTGCAACCTGTTTTCGCTGCCGTCCACTCCCCTTCTCCTCCATGTCCATTCAGCCACGACTTAAAGCTGAATTGGCAGCCGCTTTCAAAGTGGCTGGCAGCGGGGTGATCCCGAGGCTGACATCTCTCCGAACGTGTGTATATGGCAGGGTCAGGCATCGCCGTGACTCCTGGGCCTTCGCTCACTCAGCCGATACCACCAGTCAGTCCCGGGGAACCCAAATTACAATGTGAAAAGCTGGCGGACCGCAGGCATTCTTTGCCCCCTATGGCATTTCTCCTTTTCTCATGACAGTTCCTCTGAGACTGCTTTTTTCTTTCATGTTTCATTTTCTTTCTCCTTCTCTTCGCTCTGATTATTTAACAACACAGAAACAGGGCTGCCAGGGAGCGAGATGCTTGATTGACAGCCGTAGGGAGGACTGCAGTCAGCACAGGGTTAAATTCGATTTTCTGCATGTTCACTACTGTTGTCTGGAGGCATTTAATGCCTGTTGTGAGACTTTTTTTTTTTTTTGATGGATCAATTATCCATTTTAACATGAAGTGTAGCTAGAAACCAAACAGATGAAATGTGAGACACCTGTCAACATTTGCTATTAGCAGGAGGAAATTGAACTGATCCAATGACAGCTAATTAATTCTCTGTTCCAGTCTGTAATAGAAGAATTAGCGAGTTTGAACACTGAAAAAAAGAAGAAAGAAAAAAATGCAATAGATTGGAATAAAAAAAAAAACAACTTGAATAATGACCCAAGATGAAAAACTTGTTCATCTGGAAAAGGAATAAAACAAACAAGCCGACAAAGATTTTGGTTTTATTTTTGGGAAAAAAAAGATGCTTATGATAATGTAATGAATATAAAATTTTTGAATAATTGTGTTTATATCAATAGGGGTTACGCATTATTCAGTATTAAAATAGTTTATAAAATAAACTTGTTACATAAGTAACTTTATTGAGTTACTTTAATATATTTAATAGTTTTTTATAATTATAATTGCTTTACTTCATCACTATCAAGTCAAGAAGAAGTTTTAATAAATAAATATAACAAAATGTATATATTAATAAATTATGCACACTTAATCTCTCATTATCGTTCAATATTTTCAAGAAATTTTATGACCAAGTTCATGTAAAATACTCAAAACTTTACCAGGTTTCTGCAGGTTTAAGTCAAATTGAAAACTTTTTAAGACCCTTTAAGCCCATTAAGAATTCAATTTTAGACTTTGCAGGGTTACGATTTTTTCTAATATTATCATGAGAAATTATGTAAATGTGTTTTCTTCTTCCTAATAAGGCAATTTAAATTGTTGAATTTGCTGTAAAAATGTCAAACAGCTGTCGTGAATTCTTTTTGCAATAAAAAAAAAATTTAAATATATTATAAATAAAAAAACAAGGTTTTATTGTTAATTGGATGGTTGGTGGTCAAATTGAGCAGTTTTACATGGACAAAGCAAAATTAAGACCTGTTTTATTTATATTTCAGTGAATTTAAGACTTCCTAAGGGCTAAAATTTTGTTTTTGAAATTTAAGAGATTAAGACTTTAAGACCCAGTGGACTTTCTCTTTACTTGCTTTTAAATCGACCATTTTAATGTAGTCATGCCATTGGCCTACAAACATTTCCTGCTTGTCATCAAACTATTTCATAACTGTAACACAAATCAATTCAATCATAATTTGATGTTAAAACAGCTTTCATAACATTATTTACTCGCTGTCTAAGGATTTAAATACCTGCAGCAAAGTATTAGGGGTAAAAAATGCCAGGGTTATACTATTTGTATGAAAGCTAGGTGTTAAAGAAAGCCCATCAGAACACATCTGATATATCCCATCCTCTTTTTGATTCATTTCAAATACTTCACTCAGGATCTTGGTATAGGGTCCCTTTGGCAATAACCAACAGATTTAAATTTCCATTTGTTCCCCGTGTGATCAATTTGCTGGAGTTTAATAGAAAGGGGTAGTTGCTGTTTTTTTAGTACTATTAATGTTGTTTAATGTTTGTCTTAGGTCTGTGGTATGATGTGTGTGTTGTAAATCTAGAACGGTGCAGAACAAATCACCCCAAGAGGGGATAATAAAGTTAACAGTAACAGTAGTGACCCACATTATATTTATTTAGAAAGTTTTTATTAAAGTTATTTATTAAATATGAATTAATTTACAACAATAAAGTAAAAAAGTAATTAAAACCACACAAACAGCCACACAAATCCATCTTTGTTTACCTGCATTAAAACTTCTAAGTGCAAACTCTAGCTTTAAGTGTGTGCCATGTGTTTGCATGTAAGCCGCGTGGGAGAATCTTAGCAGGATAAGAGTATGAGCCTCCATATGACGAGACAGAGAGAGAGCGCTTCATTGTGATTACGGATGGCATAAATTTACTTACTATCATAAGGAGAATAGGAGGGAGGAGATGCTTCTTAATTTCACCCCAGGAATACACAGCACTGTCTCTTAAAGCCTTTGAAACAGATCCGCCTGCCTGCCTGTTCGGGCCCCTCGTTCTCTACGACTTAATTTAAAGATCAGTCCAGGGTCCAGAATTGTGTGTCTATGGAACGTGCGTAATAGATAGAGCCGTCATCCCTCAGATGTTTGGAGGTAATCTTCAGCTAGGCTTGGTCTAGCAGGCCTCTACCCTAAAGGGATTGATTCAATGTCAGCACCTTTGGCTTCGGGGTCACCTTCTCCTCCAGCCTCCTTACTCTGACAAAAGCGCATTTCTCCCCTTCTCCATCTCCCCCCCTATTCGCCGCTTTTTCATTCCTCTCTATTGAATTCATCGGCCGCGAAGGCAGCAGGCACCTTCATTTGAGACGTGAATAAAACATTTTCATTAAAAGAGGCTGGAGAATTCCGAAGCTCGGAGACAAGGCCAAAGCCCGTACCAAGACAATGACGATTGCGAAGATTATTTCTCTCCCTCGCACTCGTGTTTCTCAATTTTGCCCGCTGTCACTCCGTCTGCCGAGTGGCAGGGCTGATTGAAATCGGCAGCATGTCACGGCCGTCATATCTCGCACAGACATAAAACATGCAGGACCATAAATAAGCAACAGGCTACTGTCAGATCTTCCACCTCTGCGTCTGAGCAGAGACGGGGAAGGTTAGGGCTCTGGGGGGTTTGTAGAAAATGCCTAACCACTGAAGAGTGTGTTGAGCAGGTTTCCCAGAGACCCTGAGAAGACAAGATAACGTCTTGAGGGTTATCGGCTGGTTCAAGTCGCTCCTCGGACAGCAAGGCCACTGGGACGGCTTGTCAGGGAATTTGTGTCCTTGTACAGTTTCTTGTCTGGTATTTGCGTGGAATTAAACAGACCATGGTAGGACGAACTGTACAAGTTAAACACTTCAGTGTAAAAGTACAGTTAAATTATTATTCCAATAAAAGTATTTGGTAAATGATTTTAATTTCACAAAGAACAAAATTACTTGTTTTTTTTACGCGTTAAAGCATTGTATCATTGCAATCATCATACAATCATTGTATGTAATAATCGATGTAATAATCATACAATTACTATTAATGTAATAATCAATGTATTATAATGTAAGATAACTGCAAATAAATAATGATATTCAAAGTGTGCTACTAATATACCACATTGCCCAGTATATTAAAATGAGTAGACATAAAATGTGGGTAAATGTGTTCTGAAATGTGATTTAAAAATGTTACACGGGGTAAAAAGTGCTGTTTATTGGTCTTACGTACTTTATTTATCTATTATGTGATAAAGCAATGGGGAAAATGGATGAGCAATAGTGTGTGTTGTTTTAATGTTATTTTTAGTTTTTATATAAAACCATCCTGTTTGTTTAGTAGATATATTTAGGTAACAGTAATGTCTTTAATATGATTTTCATTTACAGTATTAAATCCTAAAATTAGGGCACTAGTAACTTACATTTTCCGCCAGACATTTTGGGCACTCATTTCAAGACTTTTAAGTTTGTCTTGATGATAAAACAATATTTAAAACACTTAAAAAATGTGAATCGATTTAATGTCAAAAGTTCATTTGACATCCACACATTGATCATCAAAATGAATACACAAAAAGTTTTAAAATAAAATATTTTTTTTTGTTCAACTAAAAGCTTCAATGCCAAAGTCATCACACAAATAAATGTACCTTAACCCTTGAACTGCCCCACCAAGAAAATTTGTTTTGTTGGATTGCATTTCTTAACTCCTAATGTCGCTAGTTAACACAATCAATGCATTTTTTTCCAACACATCCCATAATTTTTAAAATACCAACCTCTACCAAATGGTTGATATGTCAGTTTATGGTAAAAGTACCGGAATTAATACATACAGTATACTATGAAAAATCTGAAAATATGAAGTGTAAGACCAATTTTTTAACTAATCAAAATAAAACAAGTATCTTTATTTTTTTAAGTATGCCATAAAATATTTCATATTCTCATGTAACATGCTTTCTTGTTTTTTTTTTTTTTTTTTTTTCAATAAAACCAAAATCAAGTGCAGTAGTGCAACAGGTGTATGTTTGTTTCTTTTTTTTTGTAAACTAACAATGCTGTGTAGTGTAAACAGTTATTTATAAAAGTCAAAATATGATAAACCATTTGGTAGAGCAGGTAGTTAAAGGGTTAATGCCAAAACAACATTAAATTGACAGCAAAAAAAAAAAAAAAAAAAAGTTTCAAAAAATCGATAATGCTAGAGGTCAATGAGATGGCATTTAAGCATCATGGTTCTAAACTGACATCAACTCAATTAACTTTTTGTTATCGTTTTTGATGTTGCTTTGACATCAAGGTGCCGGCTGGGTTAGAATCAGTTTGTATATTCGATAAACCATTTACTGTAGACTCGCTTTAAATGGATAATTTGAATCACTGAATTACAGTTGACTCACTCTGAACAGATGATTTGAATCACTGAGCTGTCTGTGCAGGTGACAAGCTCTACTCCAAATTAAAGCAAAAATGATGTTATTTCGTGTATTAAAAAGATAAATATTTTGTTTTGGAATGCAGAAAGGTAAAAGAAAAAACTACCTTAGATACAGTAAAAATACTACTGTCCACAATTCCAGCCAGTAAAAAATATTAAAAGCACACTTTGAAAGATGTTGATCTTCAGCATATAACTGCTGTCAAATTCTGAGCTAATTAGCAGAACAAAAAATCCATACTGAAATTCATCTTCAAAGCAATATGTCGTTCTCTCACACACACACACACACACACACACACACACACACACACAGACACACACAGACTCAAAAAAGTGCTCTTTTCAGCCAATGAATGCTTTCCACTTGTTAATGTAATAGAATACCACTGCTTTGAAGGGTGTGAAAGAATAAAATTACTCGCCCACGCAACCTCTCGCAAATTCTACCTCGCACCCGTACTCGCAGGCACAAGAAAGCAGTAAGTGGGATTTTCTCACTTCAGCAATGTGATATAATTGCTGAGCAAAACATCCAGTTCACTCAGGTAGCTAATGGTCAAGAGACGCCGGCGATAACGCGATGAAGTGCAAAGTCATAATCATGTCCGCTGCCTGTCTCAGACGCTAGCTTTAAGACACTAATAGGACTCAAGAGGGACCGAGCGTTCCTGCACAACCTGACTCAAACCTGTTAGCACAGTTAATGAGCAAAGTTAGCAAAGCTCGGACAGGGAGGGGGGCCGAGTCGCACTTCCTCCGGCCTAATAAAGCGCTTCCTCTTTAGCGTGACTGACAGCAAAAGTAATCAGTTGGGGCAGAACATTTTTCTACAATGTCTAACAGTGACAGCGCCGGGCTTAATGCAATTTAAGAACGATTACAGACAAATTGCGACGGTACACAGAGATTTGGGCATTTAACATAGCTTAGCCACAGATGGCGGAAAGTTTCCTCAGCGGCAGCCCATTGTTTACTTGCGGCGGTGAGAGTAAACTTTTCTTTGTGGATGTGAGCCCATCTGCCTGTCACACGGAGGACTCGCGTATACCGAGAGTTTCACGCAGCTCTCCCTCTCTCTTTTTCGCTCACAGGCCCGTTTCCCTCCATCTGCTTGCTGTCCATTGATCTGCCTACTCAGGCATCAGTCTGTTTAACATCTGCTACAAGTAGCTCAAGCTCAGGTAACTAGCTCTCCGCTCGGCACCGTTTATTGATCTGTGTGTCCACCTGCGTTAACATCTGTTCTTCCATGTCTTTTGTCAAACAAACATCCACTTTTTCCATTCTCCCCCTCTGCGCCGACAACTCTGCCGCCGAAAGTTTGCGCGAGACAATGGATTGAGAAGGTCAAGTACCCGCTTGAACGAGAAAAAGAGCTGGTTTTGATTTTAAAAAGCGGTGTGTTTGGGTGAAGTGCTAAACACCTTTGTTTGGGAACTGCTTCAAAGACTGCTAGCAAGCTAAATTCTAAAAAAAAAAAAAAAAAAAAAAAACAATAAGAAGAAGCCTAAATGAGTCAAATTAAAATATGTAAAAAATAACCTCTTGACTATAAATGAAGCCCCTCCCAGGGAAACTAGATTTGAATATGCGTGCATGAAATCTAGTGAAAAGTCGCCTATTTTTATTTGGAGATCAAAGACGTCAGTGTCATGTAAATTCTGGGATTTCTGTTGCATTACAATATGGGTTTTTATTGAAAAGGCCTTCTCACTGTGTAGCGCAGGTGTGTTGTTTTCACGTAAAAAGATAAAGTGATTTATGTGTGTGTATGTGTGCGTGGGAGTAAGCCAGCCGTGCAAGCCGTGCATCTTAAAATCTATTTAGAAATTTACCTTGGCAGGCGTACACTGCCAATAGGAAACACTGTTGCAATTTTAATTTGCTCTTTTGTAATGACGGGGCGTAGGTTAGTTAATTTCAATTTCTGATTTCAAAAGCTATCAAATAGCGCTCAGATGAGAAATCAATTTTCTCAGCTGCTCGGGCTTTGTGGCGAAAACGCCTCCTGCCATTGGAGGACAGACGATCACATGACCCAGCCAGGGATTAGTTCAGTAGGCCCATGTTGCAGGCACCTCAATTACAGCCTGCCTCTTGTAATTTACCTTTATAACATCTAATTCCCAGACAGAACTCATATTTAATTCATGAAAGCCTCCGCAAGAGTAATTGTAAAATAAATTGCCATAGAAAATATCAATTTGTGACTACAATTTTTATTAGGTATGCTAGCGGCATTCGTACCCCTTCATTTTGTGGTAAACAAAGAGAGGAGGAAAGCAACCCTTGAGCCAGTTTATATGGCATGAATTGTTTTTTTTTTTGTTGAGCCCAAAATGATTTCAAACAGCATACTTGAGTCACAATCATACTCTCGTTCTACTTGTCTGAGAGCAGATTGGTCATTTGATTTATTGTCACATAAATTGCTGCGTTCTTGATGGATCGATGATAAGATGTTAATGCAATGCCAATTTATACAGAGTGCAATCAGAATAACTACTCTTTTTTTATCAGCAGCAGAGTGATAGAAGTTTCCCTACTAAAGCTGTTAACTGTAGTAATTATGTAAATGGTTTATTCAGTGCTCAAATAATCACTTCCTTGGAATTATTAGGTTCTGTCTGCATTCTGAGCAGTTTTGAAATACTGAGCTTTAAGTTTTTTAATGAACTCTAAATGTACAATATCAAATTAAGTGCAACAGATCAAATGAAGATCGTTCTATTCCACTCTAAAAAAGAGAAACAAGTAAAATCATTTTTCTATTTATAATTTAAAGCAACATTACTCTAGAAATACTCGTATAGTGTATAATTTTTAAAAGTTGTTTTTTAACAATTAGTGCTGTAGAAATCCAAAACAGAGTAAAAATAATAGTAAATTAAATAACAAATAATAATAATTTATATATATATATATATATATATATATATATATATATATATATATATATATATATATACATATATAAATATATATATATTATTATTATTATTACTATTATTATTTTTATTTTCTTTCCTTTTCTCTCTCTCTCTTGTTTATATTAATCATAAAAAGAGGTGTTTTGGTCTTTTTTGTTTTTTAAAGTTAATTTTATTTGGAAATTCGGTAAGTAACTAATCACATTATTGCAGGAACTGTTAATTTGAGTTTCCTTTGTTTTAGAAAGGAAGCCGCAAAAGTAATACTGTAATTTCTCTCTGGAGCAGTGATGCCCAAACTATGGCCAGCGGGGCAAAGTTGGCCCATGGTAACCTTTGAATTGGTACATCCCATCTGAGAATGGTTTAGAGATTGTAATTTCAAATTTAAAGTAACCTTTTATTTGTTTGTTTTATTGTTAAGCTAAATAAATCTTTCTGAAACTAAATGTTTTAATGTAAATGGTGTAAAATAATCAGATTTAGTTTGAAATGTACATACAACGCATAGAGGACAATGAAGACTTTGGTGAGCGAATCAAGGCCAAGGTAGCTTCTGCTCCACTGTGTTCGCAATACTTTGTATTTAAAAAAAGGTGATACTGCATTAGTTATTACAAATCAAAGTAATGTTTTCAATTATTTTTTTATATTATGAAAGGAATTAGGCAATTACCCATGGGAACTTTAATGTAAAATAGTTTGGTACATTAATCTTCGGCCCACGGCTGTCAATAATATTTGGTTTTTGGCCATTCATACGAAAAAGTTTGGGCACCCCTGCTCTAGAGATTCGTATTGCTGAAATAGCATGCCAAAATATAATGTTGTAATTAAGACCACACTAATTTATTTTGTAAACAATTTGACATTTAACACTTAATTTAAGAGGTTTTAAAACTTTAAAAAGAACCGATGTACTTCTTATTTAGTTTATTTATTTTTATCAATTTTTTTTCTAAAAAAATGTTAAGATGCTTATGAGTGCCGTGTAAAAAATGTAGATCATCATCACAGGGATAAGTGTGTATAAATGCTACATATTTTGTCTCTCGTTTTTTATTATGGAAAAATGCATTCTTTTTTTTTAAGGCATGAATCTAAACCTGAACTTGATATCACCCATCCTGGCCTCCTGATTGCCCCCATGTGTGCATTTAAAGCTGTTGATTGGCTCATAGAAGCTATTAATCAAATTTTGTAAATACAACCATTTTGTTTCTCTCGCTTTTAATACTCCTTGATTACTGTTTTATTGCTTTTATTTATTAAATGTTTTCTTTTATATTCTGCTTTCTTCTCTGTCTTTAGTACTCCTATTTACAGCACTTTGATCCACTTTGGTTGTTTTTAAATGTGCTTTATAAATAAATATTGTACTGTTTGTGTTGTTTTCTTAAAAATAAATAAACATAAGAATAAGAATTTGTGAATAACACACATTATGCCAACTAAAGGCTTAAAATTAACACAATGTACAGCTGGAAATTTGTTATTTGCACATTAATAATTTCATGACACCCTACTGTAAAGAAAAGTACAGCCATTTTCGCTCACGAAGGAATTCATACGAATTGCAGCACATTTTCTAATTGTTAGAAAGACCGTCTTTCTTCATAAAGCGCTATTTGGGTTGATTCATATGTGGCAGATGTCTTTATGCATGTGCATTACT
>NC_141038.1:27350000-27440000 GCF_052040795.2 Danio rerio
GATGTGGTCTCAAGTGTGAAAAGCCCTCGGTTTATGAAGTGTTAGGTATCTTACCTTGCTAAATGTAAAACTGCCTCAATGACGTTTGTCCCCTCTTTAGCACTTGCCTCGCAGAACAGGGCATTATAATTCTGTTATAAACAATAGCCATTACTATTGACACAATGTTTATTATGCTCTTCACAAACAAATCTGAGTCAAAACTGACCATTGCAAGCTTTTCTCCATGGATAGAGCTCACACAGCTTCCCTCTGGCCTCGCTGCCCTCAGATCCACCTTGTTCCCTATTATACACATTGGGATGTCTTCATCTGTTGACTCCTGTGCGAAAAGTGCACACATTTAGGTCATGTAAAAACTCGAGCTGCATTTGTTTTTCAGTTTTAAACACCTTTAGTTTTTAAAGTAATTTACAGCAATTAACATTTACTGTAGCATCCAAATGAGCAAGACGTTTCTAAAATGTCAATCACTTCAAATGTCATGCTCTGTTCACACAACAATAATGGGATTCACTCTTTAAATTTAAATATGGTGGTCATTCTGGAACTGCACAATATGTGTGATGATTAACCGATTTCACTATTAACCGCCCTTTAATTCATTACACTTAATCGTAAAGGCTTTAACCTGGAATACACCGACTCATCAACACCGGTGCTAATTTAAAGCTCCAAGCTTGTACACCAAGGCTAATATGCACACACACTGTATTATGGCTGAGGCTAGCAGCATGAAGGGCCCATTCACAAATTGCGTCTTATCCATGCACAAGTTCATTATTTCTAATATAGGAGCCAGTCTTGTGCACACATATTGGGAGCAACATACACTCGTTCCAAACGTACCAACACACATTCTCTTTAATAGGGAAATACTTATAGAATTCCTATATAAATACTAATATGTAGCTTAGATTTACATTTGAAAAATGCTGTTTTTTTTACTGGTTCTTTTTTATTTATTCATTGCTCTGCAATTTATTTTTAGTGTAAAATGACTTGTTTAAATATCAAAATCCTTTTAAATCCAAAGAGAAATATACTGAAGTTTGTTTTTATTATTATTTTGTGCTGTATTATTTAGTTACAGGGCAGCAAAAAAAAAAAAAAAAAGTTATGTGATTTTTCTATCTTTGTTTAGCGTTTTGAAACAAATAAATGCATACCCATGAAACCACCACGATTATTCCTCAGACTATAATCATGCAACCAAAATCTATAACCATTGCATTCCCAACAACAATTAATGTAAAATAGGTGTAAAGACATTAAATTGGTGTTACTGTACCCGGATCTGTTCCACCCATTCACGGACATTCAGGAAACTGCTTTCAGATGTGACATCATACAGTAGTAACACTCCATGTGCTTTACGGAAATATGACCTGGCAATGCTGCGGAATCTGAAACAGAATCAACTATTTATTAAATCAGTTTGGGGTTGTTCTTTTTTCTTTGAGTTTAGACAAAATTCATGATATATTAATATTATTTATACAAAAGTGATTGTAAAATAAGTGGAACTAATTTTTTTTAGCCTTATCAAAAAGGGGACATTTTCCAAATTTTGGAATGCAAGGCATGATACAACTAGCAAGGGAAATGCCCTTGTTTAAACAATGCATGTACCCAATTGGTTAGGCATAGGGCGATAACTGTTTTCAAGGTATACCGCTGTTTGGAAAGTAGAGGTTTTAAAACAGTAAAAAAATCCCATTCTCAAGGTATGTGTAAGCATTTTTATTTGTTTTTTTAGGACCACAGTATCTTTCAGCAGAAAATATCTAAAGTATGCCGTTTAAAAAAAAAAAAAAAAAATCTGATTTTGAAACTAAATGAAGACAGCAGAAGTCAATGATTAATTTTCATTATTTAGCCTGACATGTTGACTGTAACAACATAGTTTAAATGTTTCTCAAATAAAATATATTGTGTTCAAAGGGGAAAGTTATCTTTTTTACCCAGACATTTAAAAAAAATATATTTTAGAGCAGTAAACAATACCATGAAACTGTAATATTTTTATCCAAGGTTATCATACCATCAGAATTTAATACTGGCCCATGCCTACAATTGGTTATTACATAAAGCACACTGTACCTTTCCTGTCCAGCAGTGTCCCAGATCTGAAGGTTTGTTTTCTCTCCATCTACAAGCATCTTCTTAATTTGAAAATCGACACCTGCAAGATTCTCCATTATCACACTGTATTCATATGGTAACATTAGCACACTTAAGAAAAAATGGCATTGTTGCATCTTCTCACCAAGAGTGGTTTGTATATCCCCTCTGAATTCATTAAGACTCAACCTCAGTAAAAAGCTGGATTTTCCTGACCCGGCATCTCCAGCCAACACCAAACGGTACACTGGAGCCAGATCTTGTGTGTCAAGTAAATCTTCCTCATTTTGCTACAGAGAACAGTTGTATGGTTAATCAGGTTAATGGACATCTACAGTATGCTTTCAAAATGTCAAATCTTTACATCTATCAATTTTATATGATTTTTAGGATGCCAATTGCTTTGTGCAGCCGATTTAACATTTTGCCTTATGCCTTAAAACTAAAATGGCAAAAAAGGTTTTCTCTTTAACTGCAGGGAAAGAGCTAAACAAAATCATTTAGTGACTTGATAATATCAGCCATACATAAAGCAAAAATAACGTCCATCAATTGAGTCATGTCCAGTGGCAGTCATCCTTGAACCAATCTCCATCATTGTAAGCCGTTTGCTATTGTTTGTTCCATTGCTGTTTGTTAGAGGTTTGCTCCCACTTTTTGCAGTCTTAAGTGTATAAAATGCACAAAACTGCCATTTTGCAGCACAGGATGTCTAATCCTATTTTTGCATTGAATTTACAGATAAATCACTCGCGTTTCATCTGCTTGTCTGCATTAGCTGCAAAACAATCCCCAGATGTAATTTGAGGAACTCAAATACATCAGGTGCGCTGCGTATGCAATGTCTATAATTCATTTAAACAATAAATTGTAAACTAAAATATTTTGTGGTATGGAAATGGATGTTTTGAGGTTTACATTTTTTGCGATTATTTTGCATTTATATTAAAAATTTAGCAGGATCGGGGAAAAAAAAAAAAACTGCACCTTTTGATTTTGCGTTGGATTTAGCGATCACAAAATTGCCAAAATCTATGGGGGTCTGTGTTTTAATCCTGACTATTATGATCATAGCAAACATTCAAAGCACCTAACAATTTTTAAACTGCTTGTGTCTTTAACCAAACAGCATTTCTTAGTTCAATACTTAGACAAAAAGTCAAAGTATTAGGATAAGTTCACAGTTCAAATATACTTAGTAAATTACCTTTGAAAGTAATGAATGAGTCACTAAATCACTCAATCCAGCTGCCATTTATAGAAAATATATTGAAGTGAGTTATTCTGTATTATCAGTTTTAGAACCTCAAGTAAACTTTTTTTCAGCAAGTTAGTTCCAACCAAGCAAATTTGGTTTAAAAGACATCTGACGTCAAAACATAAAGTAGATGTCTTTGCTAAAACAAGGCTAAACTCTCATCTTAAGTATACTGCATCCACAATAATAATAATAATAATAATTCCAATAATAGTTTGATCAAATAGACAGACTTTATATGTAGTCATTAATTCCAGTCTATTTAATTACTAGGATATTTCTAGACTACAGTTAAACTGGCTAAAAGGCTAAATTTGGCTGTCAGTCAATCTATACACGTTTGGATGTCTATTAGACAATGCTTGCAGTTTTTATTCAAAACTTAAAAATAAAAAGTATTTCTTATACATTCAGAATCATGCAACTCCTAAATCAAATATTTACCTATTTTCAGATTAACTAGGAAGTAAACATGAAATACCTTGACAGGAAAAGCAGACAAACGCCGCCGAAGTGAGGATGATATGGAGCCAACTGTGCTACGAGCTACAGATCTCAAAGCTTCAGGCTTCACCTCTGACACCTACGAGACAAGATATTTAACAGAAATCTTGCTGTCTTTTTACAGTCACATACTGTACATCCATGTAGTGTGGAAACTAGTAAAAACTGACCTCCAGTTCAGAAGGGACACAGGAATAGCTGTGATGCACTGTCTCCACTGAATGATGGCTGTCGTCACTGTCATAATCAATACCTGACATTGCATCCATTTCTGACTGAACGGAAACACCGCTGTCCAAATACTTTTCAGCCCAGCACTTCACCAGGGCCAGAGTGTCCTCTTCATTAGTAAAACTTGATATAATAAGACACAAATGGCTTCTTTAGAAAATTATATATTACAAAACATAAACAGACCTAAACAAGAAACCATCTGCGTTTACTTGTATTTGTTGCCGTTGTACCTTGACAGAAAAATACACAGTAAACAATGGAGAATATGAGTACCTGCTCTGATTCATTGTACTCTGTCGAATCGGTTTCATCTTCCTGGGAAGAACTTCATTTCTTGGGGAGAGCTAAAAACAAAATAATAAGCTAATATTTTAATGAGAATAGCTATTGTGGTGTGTATTATAATGAATTCCAGACAAAGTGGTGTATTTCTGCAGGTTCAGATGACTGCAGAACCAATTGAGAAAAAAATAAATAATAATAATAATAATCTACCTGTCTTTTGGTGGAGGCGTTCTCCTGGCTCAGAGCGGAACGTAATCCATCATTGCTGTCATACAAAGATTTGTTCATTTCCCTGTTGAGAAGCAGAGAAGTTAAAACATTCATTCATTCATTCTGAGCCAGATAAAGACTATTTCTTTCATTATAACATCTGGTAACTCTGACAATTGCAAAGAACAACTGCAGTGACTTACTGGAGCATTTCTATATGGCTGGAATAAGACTGGAACTCCATCACCATCTTCTTGAGGTCATCACTTTCTCTTAAGCACGAACATAAAAAGCATCATAATACATTCAATATTTACTTTATTGCTTTCCAGAATTTACACTTTATAAATAAAAAAAAAAAATCTATGACACTCAGAGAATTCCCAGTTCAGTCACTGCAGGGACGTTTAATTTTTCCTGTTGATATTTGGGCCTAAAATGACAGATTTTCTCAAAACTCATGGCACTATTTTCTTTAACTCTTGTGATGTTCTATTGTTAAAACACATATCTTGTAAAATATTTCTTTTACCATGACAAACAACATTGGACCAGGACTTCTGCAGGTGTCACTAAAATTAAGACCATGAGATTTTAGACTTATAAAGGGCTAAACATCAATGGATTCTTCAATTGGCCCAATTTGAAAAAAATATAGTTTATTACATTTAATATAGTAATAAATTAATAGTATTTTTTAAATATATTGTAATACTTCTCAGCAAAATATATTAAATTAGTGTAAAAACAAGCAAGCTCTATTAGTATCCTTACCCTTTTTTTTTTTTTTTTACCGCCGACAAACTCCCTTTAAAATAAAATAAAATTTTTAAAAGTTAAACTATAAAAAAAAAAAACTAAAATGTATGCACAACAATCTGTCCAGGTCAGTGTCCTCAGCAGTAAATACATGCAGCAATTTTAAACTAATGTTATTGTAGGGAAATTAAACCATTATCTTAGAGTTAAATCAAAATAGAAAGTTTAAAGTTGAGATTGATTGTTGGTGTTTGTATGGGTTTTGGCCAGATTGGGTAGCTATGTACAAATGAAATGACCAGTTAAAAAAAAAATTAAAATAAATAAATACTACAGTACAACAATATTTCAGTAAATTTAAGACTTAATGTATTAAATATTGTAATCAAAGTTTAAGGCCTTAAGACCCTGTGGACAAAAACTATGAGGGGCCACCAGCTTTATGAATTCAATTTAAAATCAATTTCCTTTCAAGAGTTCACGCTTAGCTCATGATTGATAATAAAGAGTGTTTTTTTTTTTTTTTTTGAGACTGCAATGAATGTACGCTAGTTACACCGAACAAGCTAAATGCAGATTACTAATGAATTCTGACATCTAAAGTTTAGCTAGACATACGCCTTAATGTAAAAGAGAAAAAAAAACAATGCTAACACGCCACTACTTTGGTGTTCAAGCATTTGTAAAATGGGTTCCATTGCAAAACTATGCATTGTCTAAAGTGTGTTTTAGGTTTTAATTTTATTTGAAATCCTGTCACATCTAATCAGCACAAATCCAATGAAATGAACTAAAGCATCAGTTCTGACCTCTCGTGTTGGCGTTTCTGATCAGTGAAGGCATTCTTTAACTTATCCAACTCAACCTGAAGAATGGAGACGTTCATCTGGGCTTTCATGAGAGAAGCCCTCAGCTCCTCATTCTCCTGCAGGAAGAGAACACACACAAAAAAAGCTGACAATCACAGAAGTTTATTTGGTATTTAGAAAACAGAATATTGTATATATTGGAATAGAGGGGAGTAAGGTATGTCAGTATTGTAGACAAGTTATAGTAGCTCCAAATAACTTTTCAGTATACTTTCCTTTGGTCATATACTGCATTTACATTACTGCTGTTTATTGAACCTAAGTGGATTGAACCTAAAACAATAAGGATTAATTTAATTGTGTGGCAAAAATTTAAAAATTAAATAATAATAAAAAATAATAATAATAAAAAAAGGCATGTTACACACTCTCCCCTACATTTCCAAATATTTCAGAAACAATAAATGAAGAACAGATCTGGAAGTGGGAATACTTTGAGTCATACCTCCATCAGATCTTTAATCTGGGCTCTTAATTTGACTGAATCTTCCCTGGGGGTGTTTAACTTTGACTCCTCTTGATATTGCTAAAATTAGAGACAACAAAAACATCAGATCAAATGTACAAAGATGTAATGATATTAAAAAGGAGAGTACAAAAAAAAAAAAGGTTCTATCTGCGTTCCGAATGATTAAGATACCGAGCTTCGAAGTTTTTGCATTCCATATAGCAAACATGTGTAACAGTTCTCTTTCATACATTAACATGACAGAGACTCTAACGGTTCTTTAAAGTTATCAAATTATCAAAAGTTCCTACATTTGCAAATTGGAGTAAAAAAAAAAAAAAAGATAAATGCTGAAAAGTTTTTTTACTTGTAATTATAAGGTTCTATCTGCCAGATAATTCATTAAAAAATATATAAGTTGGTGTTGTAACAATACGTTGATGCTCGAGCTACATTTTTGCTTTCTATAACATTGTTTTCGGATGAATATTTTTCGTTCAAATTAAGCATGCAAGGCCGAGCTACATATTTTTTTCCAGTGCAGCTGTTAATATGTTAATATTTTTTTATATTTTATGCTTTGTACGAATTATATTTATATTTATTATTCCATATAGCAAACATGTGTAACAGTTCTCTTTCATACATTAACATGACAGAGACTCTAACGGTTCTTTAAAGTTATCAAATTATCAAAAGTTCCTACATTTGCAAATTGGAGTAAAAAAAAAAAAAAACATGATAAATGCTGAAAAGTTTTTTTACTTGTAATTATAAGGTTCTATCTGCCAGATAATTCATTAAAAAATATATAAGTTGGTGTTGTAACAATACGTTGATGCTCGAGTTACATTTTTGCTTTCTATAACATTGTTTTCAGATGAATATTTTTCGTTCAAATTAAGCATGCAAGGCCGAGCTACATATTTTTTTCCAGTGCAGCTGTTAATTTTATGTAATTAATATGTTAATATTTTTTATATTTTATGCTTTGTACGAATTATATTTATTGAAGTATATGCCCAATGAATTAAAGCATTTGCCCTTAAAGGCTTAATATTAAAATTTAAAGACTTTAAAAGAAACAGACAATGACCAAATGAGTTTAATAAGCACTAAAATGTGTTATACTGACTATGTAAACAAATAAATATATTTCACATTTAATCTATACATTTTATAATATTCATTTCTTTTTCAACAATGTAAAATTTAACATTTCATCTCAATGTCTGAGACATACATGATCGCCTCACAATAAGAAGGTCGCTGGTTCGAGCCTCAGCTGAGTCAATTGGCATTTCTGTGGGGAGTTTGCATGGTCTCCCCATGTTCGGTCCAAATACATGTGGTACAGGTGAATTGGGTGAGCTGAAGTTGGCCATAGTGTATTTGTGTGATCGTGTATGGTTGTTTCCCAGAGATGGGTTGCAGCTGGAAGAGCATCCACTGCGTAAAACATATGCTGAATAAGTTGTTAGTTCATTCCGCTGTGGTGACCCTAGAATAATAAAGGGACTAAGCCAGAAAGAAAATTAATAAATGAATCTCAATGTCAATAAATGCTTCTAATTCATCACACATCTCAATTTTGTGTGCTGCGGCATCATTTGGCTGACTCTGATTTTGTCTTTCTGGTGTTTCCCGCTGTCAATGGAGCAGTCCAGCGAAATGACAATGGAAGAAAGCAAAGAAAGCTCATCCTGATTGGTTCTCGTGCGTGCATTAAAAATGCTGATTGGCTCACAGAAAGAACCTTATAGAGCCAAGCTAGAGTTCGACTTTGTAGATAAAACCTTTTTTGTTTTTAAATAAAAAGTCTTAAAATGTAAACAATAGGTGAAAAAAAAAACATCACATAATGTAAAAAAGTTGTCTTTTAATAATAATAATAATAATAATAATAATAATAAAAAAAAAAAAATCAACTCAATTTTGACAAATGTCAGATAGAACCTTATTTTAAGGTGATAAATTCACAAGCCGGTTTGAATTTCTTTTTTTGGTTAAAAAAAAAAAAAAGATTCTGAAGAAAGCTGGAAACCGATAATCTTCCATAATATTCGTTTTCTCAACTTAAGTCTATGGTTTCAAACTTTCTTCAAAATTACTTTTAGCTCCAGCAGAAAAGGGAAATAGTAAATGAACTACCCTTTAAAATGTGAATCACTTAAATCTCACCTTTGTGAGCCTTTGTATAGTGGTTTGCAGGTCTGCCAACTCATTCTCATGTTTTATTTGAAGCATAGCAATGGATTCATCCAACTTCTTCTGCTCCTGCATGTAGGAAACCCAAGAAGTGTTTTTCTTATATGCACAGGCCTAATAAAGAGGCATTTACAAGCGCTCATAGAGAAGTCTTTGTGCACACAGGTCAGAGTGGCCTTCCTGTTAAAAAGAAAAACTCACTGGGCTACAAGAATGAAGGTGAAGCTGAACCTGAAATTCCACTTTATTTACAAGACAGAATAAAACTAATTCATATCTCATGATCATTTAGTTCATCAATTAGTGTCAAGATAAAGACATTTCTAAAAGCTAATAGAAATGAAAAGTAAAAAATATCATCATCAACCTAAAATTGCCTTGGCAAATACTTAAAATGTAATGGTTTCTAAAATTAGTTAAAACAACAAACAGTAAAGAATTATGGCCTTGGCAACTATATAGACAATACTTCAAGTAATAACAACAACAAATCACCACCAATCATATTACACACTAAAAAAAAAATATATGTTTTTAATATGGTCCAACTAAAATGTTATAAATTACCAAAAACACATTAGAATAGCCCTAAAATATATTAAATCAGAAATATTACTGCTTGTTGCATTATTTTTCATAATATTCAATAGCTATCCATAAATATGCCACACCACAATCAGTGTGGACAAGCAAACAAATTTGTCTGGCTCACCTCTTCTCGGACCCTTCGTTCTGTGTGGATCAGCTGCTGCTGCAAGTCCTCCTCCATCTCTGCTAGCTGACTGCTAGACACTTCCTCTGTCCTATTCACATCAAAACAAAACTTTCAGAATAAAGCTGCAACTTTAAAGTCTTTTCATCCAGAAAGTGGTTTAAATCCGTCAGTCTTGGTGTTAGGATATCCTTTAATGCATCTGGGTGCTCTAACACCCGGACCTCAAAAAAAAAAAAAAAAGTTCCCCTGGAGAGATGAATAACTCCTTTAAGCTACACAGTGTTATCGGATTGATCAAGCAGGCGCAGTATAGTAAACCTCTGACTAAAGGGAAGGGAGGATCGAAGGTAGGGCTCTTGAGAACTGCTACAAATGTGTGAAGTGGATCTGAGGTGAAACAAACAGCCTCACGCTAAACACACAGGCCTGGATTGTGTCTCACTGTGAAAACAGAGCACTGAAATGGTGTCCACGCCTATAGAAAGAAATGCATAAATAGTTGTGAAATGGGAGCACAAGCTTAGTAACTCAACCTTCTGTGTTTTTACATTTTTATTTCCTCCTTTCATAAGAATAAAGGTTTTAGAATTGGAATCCATTAAGTGGTTAAAAAAAAAAAAAGTTCCTGAACAGGAATAAAAACCAGGTCAGTGAAGTTAACTAATGTGGATCCATTAATGTTATTTAGTACAATATAGCATTGCACAGCTCTTTTAATTCTTGAAGACCCTCACAACTTCTAAAGGTCCATAAAATGACGTTTAATATGCAGTGACAACTAAAATGCTTAAATGCTAAAGAGATGGTCAAAATTCTGCTTTATTATTTTTCTGGGAAAACAGAAATAGACAGTTTGAGGTTACAAATTAAATGTTTGGTATAGTAAGTTTATTTAAGGCATATGACCAAATAAAATATTTAGAAACACTTTTTATGAGATACTTGTGAGCATGAAGTCAACAGCAAACAGGAACTTTGTAAAAGTTTAGTAGTAGTAGTAAAAAGCAATTGGCAGTTCATTCCACTGTGGCAATCCCTGATAAATCAGTGACTGTGGCAGGATTTCAGTCAAATTGCTTCACTTGCCAACTCTCTGTCCCCAAACCGTTTGGCACTTAGGAACTACACTGTTGTGACATCACAACTGCATTGTATTCTGGGTCAGTTGTTCAGTTGATGAAGCGGAATGCACTTTAAAACAGCAGAGGGGATTCCCATAAGGAACAAGGGAAGGGAAGTTCACAAGTGTGTGTCTAGAAGTGGACTGGAACGCAGCCTAAGCTGAATGAAAGGGAGCGAGTAAAGCAAATATATATAAGATATATATAAGGGGAAACAAATCTGCGCATTCATTCAATAACGGAAAAAAAAAAAACAGCTGAAACAGTAAGAAACATCTGACCATAGTAAAATGGACGATTGCACAAGCTCTGCAATTGCCTGACATCATGTCAATAGGTGCGGTGTACTTTTACGAAAGCTTGACAAAATATTGAGACTATAGTTTATGTAGATCTAGTTGAGATACATTGACATTAAATGTACAGAATAGCTCTCTTAGAATAGCCCATATCATTAACCCATGTGCATGCAGACTTTACATCCATTAGATTTTTCACCGCATTTATATAAAAAAAAAAAAAAAAAAAAAAAAAAAAACTGCTCTTATGGAGAACAAAAAACTGTCTATTTAAAATGTGCATCTACAGGCTTTTACAGAAACTAAATTTGTGGCACTTTAAGCTTTACAATGAATGCCTGTACACTTGTATATATACACAGCCCCTTTAATCAGATACAAACTTTAAATCTACATTATAATTGTCTGTTACATTCAACAGAACTCCTTCAGAAATAATGTTCATAGATGAACTAAGGTATTCAAAACTTATCATGGTAGTTTGAAGCAAAGGTTGAAAGTCATCGAAGCCAAACAAGACCACTGAAGCAATTGCTGATGAGAAACAAGTGTAATGTGGCACGAAAACAGCAGAGCTTTCATAATGAAATAGACCTCTTCATGATCACGTGGGGAAGCAGCAGCACTGTTTTATCATTCAAAATACATTTTAGAGTTATAATGCTGCTCTGTTGTATAATAAAATGCACTTTAGTGTTTCTCTATTTTCTATAAAGCCAAACAAGAAATTAAGGATGTATGATGTTATTAGCATGACAACACAGTGTCACTAACTAAAACAGCTTTTTTTACTGAATGTAACATTCTTGTAAACATTTGGGGTAAGTGTTTAAGTCAGTAAAATGTTTAACACTTTATTATTTTTTTTTTTTGACATAAAAAAAAAAGCTACACGTTGTGCCTTTAAACTGCACTGAGAACTCTTTGACCACATCAATCTGAAAGTCAAACCAACCAAACGATTTTTAAATCAATGGCAAACCCCCTTAAATTCTCCCCTCACCTCCGCAGACTGGTCTCAAGCTGTTCACTCTCCATTCTGTGCTCTCTGATCTCAGTCACAAGAGCCCTGATGAGATCCTCAAACTGCTGCAGTAACAGCTCATCTGATGTAGAGTGGATCCCTTCATACAACTCACTTAGTGCATCCCACTGTCTGCAGACATGAGAAGAGGGGGGGCGGGATAAAAAAAAAGAGAGGCTGAATGAGAAAACAACAAGAATACATAAAAGAAAGAAAAAATTTTTTTTTTACTAAAATCACTTTAAATGTTGACTATTGCATACACTGTATACTTTCGAAGGGACAAAAAAGGTTTCTCATTGACAGGAACTATTCAGACCCTAAAAAAGCAAGCTTAGTTATTTGCAAAACATTTTTTTTTGCTCTGGCATTGTTAAACATTGACACCAATCATTCTTCTAAGAGCACGGTTTAGTTAAATATGTAAATGTGCCAAACACTTTCCTTTCAGTAGCGAAAATGGCATGGATGTGTCTGTACAAGCTCTGCAATTTCTTGACCTAATGTCAACAGGGGTGGTTTTTAAAATCATCCTAATGACAGCTTGATTAAAATGTTGAGACTAGATTATGTAGATCTAGCTTTATGTGAGATGTAATAACATTACTGTACAGAATAGCTGTCTCAAAGGAGCAATTCCATGCAAATGTCAACCTTGCAATAAAAATTATGTTTTGATCGAAATAGTGAAACCCTTCTTAAGTCTTTTTTTTTTTTTTTGTAGGCTTGTGTTTTGCAGTAGTGTCATAATACTCAAATGTCACCGTTTTTAAACAATAATCATTGATTTACCAAAGTCACAAGTGGCAAATGTAAAACAAAATTAAATCAATTTTTGTTTTATAGAGAGCCAACAAAAAAATAGAGATTATATAGATCCTTTTAATTAGCATCGTTTAATTTGGGTTTTGCAGTTTAATTCACAGAATTTCTACATATCATGTTGTATGTGTATTGATGTGTGTCTGATCACTTATCTCTGTGGTTAGTTGCTTTAAAAAAAAAAAAAAAACATGTTTTAATACATGTTCACATACTTTCTAGGTGGATTTGTTTTAAGAATTTACTAATTTACTAATTTTGCAAAAGTCTCATCCATAACGCTGGAATAGGTTATAGTAGGCCTATATAGCAGTTAATTAATTTGCCAAAAACCCAGAAAAAAAATAATAAATCTACACTTTCAAATTATGAAACTAGAAAATCTGACATCATAACCTTGTTTTCAATGTTCAAGGTAACGTTAGCATTAACTACACTAAAATAAATCACGGTGTTCACTTATTAACGAAGCCAAAAACAAAAAAACAAAAACTGACTAACGTTAGTGTGCCTACAAAATATATTTTAGGAAATGTTAATTGCCCTAAAAATGTTAAAATTAAGCTATCGCCACTGACCCAGTTAGACTGATTAGATTAACACTTTTCTAGTTTGTTAGTAAATGTTGCTTAAAAATTGTGATTTTGAACTTTACAATTGAACACATACCTTCCCAAATAAAAGGCCACATCTCCGTCCAGCGTGTTTTCAAACTCATCCCAAGCTCTTCTCTGACTATGCAAACAGTTTCCCAACGAAGCCAGATTGAGGGCTTCCGAAACTTCCTGAAAGCTTGACGAAAAGTCGTTAAAATTGATATATCCGTCTCCGTCCAGGTCAAACTTGTTGAATAAAGTCCTGATGTCGTCCGCGGGGACATTAAGCTCTCGGCAAACAGTAGTGAAGTCCTCATACTCGACTCTTCCTGACTGATTCCCATCACATGCTGCGAAGAGTCTTCTGAGCTCAGCGTGGTTCATCTTTCCACTCGACGAGGACAAAAGATTGAAAAAAAAGTTATTCACACCCGTGTTATAAAGATACCACTCCAGATAGAACAGGCTGAAGTGATAAAACGAAAAGATGAAAAGACGAAAGCGTGAAGAGAAATGAACGCGAAGCTATCGTGGTCCGACATGTACATCACCAACAGGTGCGCCGAAAGCTGAAGCTAAAATCCGACGCAGGTTAGTTGAAGGCTTAAGTGATTGGATGATCGCTCATTAGCTATCTCGCCGTGTAACAAGTTGAACTCTTTTAGTGTGTTATTGGATAGCAGTGGAGGTGGTAGGCGTGCTTGAGTAAAAAACCAGCCCATAACACTTGTCTCTCAGCCTGACCATGAGAACAAATAGATTGTCAAACCAGCCCATATACTGAAACCCATCAGTTACTTTTAGGATAATCTAGGAATACTAAAATGATAGCATAAGAGGGTACTTACATAATAAACTTGTGAGTAATTTGTGTTGCTTTTCATAAACAGTGCTGGTACGACAGTTGTAGTCTGGTTATGCTAAAAATTCTATTTAACAAAAACCTTATAATTATGTATGAGTTTTAGATTACTTTTAACTTGCTTACTTTATATGTTATAAAAAGAATTTATTTCACGCAAATAGCTATACAGGAACAACACATGGCCATAATATTCAAAGCAAAATAGGCTAATTATTAGACACTTAAGACATTTATTCCCACTGCCATTGTTTTTTTTAAATAGGATTTTTTAAAGTGTATTTATGTGTTGTTTGTGTGTGAGCCTGTCTAAAGGCATTTTTCTAACCCCTGTGGGATAGACAGTGAAGCTCAGTGAATTGAATTGAGCTGAACTGAACTGAACTGAACTGAACTGAACTGCACTGAATTGAATTGAACTAAATTGAATCGAATGGAATCAAATCGAGTTGAATTAGGTAGACATCAAAATTTATGAGGAAAAAAATTATGAAAATTTTGATGAGAACATTTTGTAATCCAATGAACATGTACATGTACAGTGATTAATTTTCTTTTCAGCTTAGTCCCTTTACCAATCCGGGGCCTCCACAGCGGAATGAACCACTAACCTATCCAGTACATTTTTTCTTACGCAGTGGATGCCCATCACTGGGAAACATCCATACACACTCATCCACACTCATACACTTTGGACAATATAGCCTACCCAATTCACCTGTACTGCATGACTCCGGAGCACCCGGAGGAAACCCACGTGAACGCAGGGAGAACATGCAAACTCCACACAGAAATGCCAACTGACCCAGCCGAGGCTTGAACCAGCGACCTTCTTGCTGTGAGGTGACAGCACTACCTACTGTGCCACTGTGACGCCAGTGATCAGTTATTAAAAACTAAAAGCAAAACAAAAATTATTTTAACTTCAAACAACTTAAAAATGCTGTAGTGTAAAAACCTGATTAATTTGCTACACATATACTTTTTAATAATTTCCTGGTTTCTCATTATGTATTATGTAGAATATTTACAATATAGTTTTTTTGATGCACCTGATGTTGTCAAATTAGTGTTTATTGCATTGGTGTGAGGTGTTTCTATAATGATGTTTAGCTGTGTGAAAAAACTGGGGAGATTCTTTTGGTTCATCACATGACTTTCTTGTCAACACAAATTTATTTTTACAATGTAGAGTCCTCTCTCCACTAACATTGCATTGCGCCTTTGGTAAATATGAGTTAAGAATTATGTGAAAGATGCTTTGCTATGTTTGCCATGCCTTTTGATCTTTTGCTCCAAAAAAAAAAAATGAAAACACATGAGTTTGTTTATGGAAAGTAGAGACTTATTTTTGTGAAAGCCTTTTCAACAATCTGAGACGATGTAAGTGATGACGAATTGTAGTTCTGGAGGCTTTCTAATTGGAAGACTTAAATAACTGACGTTGTCCACTTGAACCCTCCCCTTAAAGGTGTGTTGGGGCAAAATAGACACCTGCGGCTCTGTCTTCCATAGTGATTCATAAAATGTGTAGTTGACTGTAATTTCTTAATTTTTGCTCTGTAGGTGCAATTGGACATTTTTACGTTTTTTTCTTCTTACAGCCAAATCCCAACAACTTACAGATGTAAATCCCAACAACATTTTGCTATATTCTTATCTACTGTGATAAATAAGTGAGTTTGGCCTGTGTGTTTACAGCCTCAGTTTCACAACAGAAAATAATTGGTTGAAAAAAAAATCTATTTGATTATTCTTTAAAATGTTTATATAAATTCAAAATGACTATAATTGAGGCACATTTATTTATTTACTTATTGATATTATTTGCATTTGTTACTTATATGTTAGCTTCGCTCACTCATGAACAAACCCCCAAGATACTTGAACTCCACCAGGGGTATGGACTTTCTTTCAACCTGGAGATGGCAAACCATTATGGCCTCGGAATTGGAGGTGCTGATTCTCATCCCAGCCACATCACACTTGGGAGCAAACCTCCACAGTGCATGCTGAAGGTCCATGTTTAATGAAGCCAACAGAACAACATCGTCTGCGAATAGCACAGATGAAATTCTGTGGTCGCAGAACAGGCGGATTGGTGCAGCGGCAGCAATAATGCGGTCGATGTATAGTCTGTTGTGGTAAAGAAAGAGCTGAGCCGAAAAGCAAAGCTCTCAATTTACTGGTCAATCTATGGCCCTACTCTCACCTATGGTCATAAGCTTTGGTCGATGACTGACTGGACATTTCCTAGCGATGGGTTGCAGCTGGAAGGGCATTTGCTGAGTAAAACATATGCTGCATAAGTTGGTGGTTCATTCTACTGTGGCGACCAGTGGTGCAGTAGTGTTGCCTCACAGCAAGAAGGTCGCTGGTTCGAGCCTCGGTTGGGTCAGTTGGCGCTTCTGTGTGGAGTTTGCATGTTCTCCCTGCGTTTGCGTGGGTTTTCTCTAGGTGCTTCAGTTTCCCCCACTGTCCAAAGACATGCTGTACAGGTTAATTGGGTAGGCTAAATTGTCCATTGTGGATGAGTGTGTGTGGATGTTTCCCAGAGATGAGTTGCAGCTGTAAGGGCATCCGCTGCTTAAAAACATGCTGGATAAGTTGGCGGTTCATTCCGCTGTGGCAACCCCAGATTAATAAAGGGATTAAGCTGAAAAGAAAATGAATCAATGAATTATATAACCATTTATAATCATTATTTGGTAAAATATATTCATAAAATTTAATGTAACCAAAATGACATCACTGGTTGCGGTCATGTTGACGTACAGTAGTTTGTGCTGTGGTTTCATTTTGTCAATTGTGCTAATACTTTATTTCCCTTCCGGGCGTAGACTGTTCTTTATCTGCTGAAGGACATTTACCTGCCTTTGTTTGGTAATGTCCACACCACAAACTTGGCTAAACCCATCTTTCATTTTCATTCCTTCCATTATTTTTTTTAAAAATCTGAATTGCAGACAGGTTAGGTTGTCATAAATAGTAATAGTAAAGAAATTCAGTAAAACTGAAAAAGTAAGCAAATAACCTAAAGGCATTCCTTCCTGATTTGTACCTATTGTTATTTTTATAGCTCTCTGTGTCATTGTGCAAACAGTGCACCGCACCTACGTCTTAAACTGACTCAAGTGTTTACAGGATTCAGTCATAGTCACTTTTTGCTGCGTCAGATAACACAAACACACATATAAAAGGATTAGCACAAGTATTGACTTTATCATAATTGTATATGAGCATTGCGTTGATGTAACTATGACAATTAGTGTTTTTTGCTTTATTTAACCTGGATGAAACATGATCACACCAACTGTGGCCTAGTGGAGTAAGAGAAGATGAAAGTTCTTTTTATCGACAGGTGGTTGTAAAGAGGAATTGTTTTTGTTTTGGACTTATTTAATAATGATTGCAATATTCTGAAATATTTCTGGAATTTATGACACTTTATAATTTATCTCTGCCAGCCAAATCCTTCAATTGTGTTATAAAGAGCTTGTCACCAAGGTATGTGCTTTTATTTACAACATTTCTTTACTTTACAATTATGCCTAAACTTTTTTTTTTTTGTAAGGAGTGTCTTTTTTGATTTAAAAAAAAAAAAATGCAACAACAGAAATTTCAGATGATTGTTACATTATTTTGTATATACCTATCCAAGATGTACATTTTTCTGGACCAATTTTTCCTGAAAGTATTAAATGGAAGAGAGAAAGGTTATTACCTGAAACATTCAGCATATCAAACAAAATAAGAGATACATTTAAATATTTTGCATATTGTATATCCTACAAATTCCCAAATTGCTAATTATTTTGATATATCTAATGTGTGTACTTTCAGCAATATACATAAAGAAACTTTATAACTTCCAGAAGTTAAACTTCTTTGGAATAACATTATTTTTTATTTATCATCCTTGTTTAAATATGATTTAAACTTGTCTAAAAGAAATACATATTTTTTTTTGTATTTCTCAGATAATGATCATGCTCTCGATCTTATTGTTAATTTTTTTTGTGTTACTTTGTACATTTTTTATACACAAAAATAAGTAATAAGGCAATACCTGAATTTAGTACTTTTCTTGCTGAAATTTCATTCAATATTGAATCTCTTGAGCTAATTAATAATAAGAACAATACGTTTCTTAAATATGATCTTTTTTGTTAATGATTGAGACTTTGTAAAGTTTTTTTTCTCTCTTTCCTAACTTTTTTCCTATTTTTTTTTTTCTTGTATTTAATATTTTTTAAGTAAAAAAATAATACAAAAACAGAAGATGTCTTTTACCCACAGTTGCCACACGATGGCAGCATTATTAAATAAGTTTAGAGCTTGCAGTCAGAAAATGGAAAGTGAGAGTTATATGTTTGGGAATGTGAAGAAATGCACTTTCATGTAAAAGAAAGCCCAAGAAACCTAATCTGGCCATTATTATTGGTATGGAATCTAATTCACAGGTCTACGTTTTAAATTTACTAAATTCATTGACTGAAATATTATTCCTTGCAACAATAGTTAAGGTACAGTATTATAATACAGTATATGAAAACACAAATGTAAAAAAACTCAAATTTACATTGAATTAAATACTAAATACATGTGATTTAAAATATTTTGTCTTAAATCTATGAATTTGTCAGCATAACGTTTTTAAAATATAAAATATATTAAAACTTATTGTTATTATCATTACTTATTTTATTTATTTATATCTTATTACACTATAGTTCAAGTCAGAATGAGCCTGTTGTTTTATTTTTGTTTACAGTAAATATGTTCAGCTCTTATTTCACCCACAATTTAAAATAGTGTATTAATTTTAAGTGAGCATACTGTAACTTAAAACAGTTTGTATTTACAACTTCTTAACAAAGCAAACGTTTATTAAGTAATTAAAACCTTCTTAATAAAGTTCCGTTGACTCAAAATAATTAGTTGTATTAATTACATGTTAGGGTTCACATTACTAGGAAAATGTTAGGAAACCGATTGCTTTAAAATGATCAAGTAAGCTAAACTAAAACTTTTAAATAAAGACAAAAACGAATACCTACTCCCAGGGCCATTTGTATCAAAGTTGATATCTAACATCATGTTGGTGTTTTGTAACATCTAATTTTTCTCAACCCCCAACCTGGAGGACTAGGACATACACAACCATGCACTACAGACAATTTAGCTTACCCAGTTCACCTGTACCGCATGTCTTTGGACTGTGGGGGAAACCAGAGAACCCGGAGGAATCCCACCTCAACACGGGGAGAACATGCAAACAGAAATGTCAACTGACCCAGCCCGGGCTCAATCCAGCGACCTCCTTGCTGTGAGGCGACAGCGCTACCTACTGCACCACCATGCTATCCTAAAAGCAATTTTATTATATTATATAGCATTCATGTACTGCAAAAAAAAACAAAAAAAACATAACACTTTATAACAAGTCATTTTCACCAAGGTTTAATTTAATAACAATAATAATTAGTATTATTTATTTATTCATTTATTTATTTATTATATAAATATTATTTTAATTATTATTATTAAATAAATATTTTTAGAAACTATTATATGATCATAAAATTATTACATGTATTAATATATAATAATATATTAATATATTTATCAATTTGAACATCAAAAAATTGAAAAAGATTTCAGATTTATTATGCCTATGTCTGATTATGCTTAAGCTTTAATTCTTCCACCTGTTTCCCTCATTACCAATCTCTATCATTATCATACTTTTGACACATGACCACTCAAAAGTTGTAAATACATATTATTGTAAGTCGAGATCACTTAAATCAATTTAGTTAAAGTACTTAATGTGCTAAAAAGTTGTTTAAATATTGTAAGGTGACCTATTCATAATAAGTTAACTGCACTTAATTTTATTAGTGAGAACAGCTATTGTTTTTTACAGTATATATTATGACACTTTATTTTCACAGATGAATTATTCTGCTTGAAATGCTTTAAAATTATTCTTTTAATTGGATGCAGATCCAACAAGACTTTAACCCATCTTTAATGCATTGACAAGATTCAGCGGTTTTATGTCTTTTATTTAAAAAATTAAAATTAAAGTGCTTTTATGTACATTATAATAAAAACAACAAAAAACAGTAGTGATGTATAATACAAAAAAATACATTTCACAACGTTTTTTTATACATTGGCAGCAAAATGTACAAATACACCTTTACATTAAAGTTTACAAGACATTAACTTACAATAGGTCAGAGCATCTTGGTGCGCCATTATAAAGAATGTATCTGAGGATTGAAGAGTATCCGACCACCGCAGTCCAGCAACTCTTATGTCTGAGTCAGTTCAGCACTGAAATATGTGACTATGACTGTCTATACATGACTAAATCTACCGCTTGTAGATAGCAGCCGATGTATAGTGAAGTTTTCACATTGTCTAATCGGTAAAACGACACGCTATAGTGATAATAATCAGATGCTTTACTGGAAAAATTAAATTATTTTTGCATGATATTTTAAAAATGATATTTAAACAGAGGTCTGAGTATATGCATAAAACAGCTATATTAATACAAATGCATTTTATCCTTTTTTGTGCTTTAAATATATTCTGTGTGTTTTTTTTTTTGTGTGTGTGTGATTGATATATTTATATATATAAAATGGGACCTCTGTAGATATTAATCAGCACAGTGGAGACATACCCTCGCAGTGGACTGTTGAACAGACGTCCATTCAATATACAGTGGTTTGCGACTTTAAATGTACAAGTTAATTCTATACTGTGTAGTCCACCAGAGCAGACATGCATGTGAGGTTTGCGTTTTCGTTCACGTGTTCGAGTCTACAAGAGTGTGTACATTTGCTTTCCTGCACAACATTTGAGTCACAAAATCTAGCTTGGAGGCATTAACACAACCACTGAGTTTGTACTTTCAACAGCAACGTCATGAGAATATTCACTCCCAGACACTTTCACGTCAGAACCTTTGCCACATTCTGTGCAAATACAACAGAAACAAATTAAATAAAACAACAAAAATGCATTCTGGTTAGAAAAACAAAAAGCAGAATGTCACAACGACCTCCCCCATACACATACAATTGTACAACTTTGTTTGCAAAGTCATTGTCAGATTTGTCAAAGTAAATGTTCTGCTATCAAACATTCAGCATGAATTTAAATAAGACACTGAAAGAATAATTTCGGAACACTTTCAATCAATACGTAACTACATTCACAATACAAATGATCTTTAAAGATCGATGGCGATGAACTATTACACACTTGGGTGGTGCAATATACAATGCTCGTCTTTGGGAATTGTGTTGACTGTGGAAATGCAATTTGTAAAAAAGTATTATTATAATTATTTTAGCTTGTGTGTTCTTAACTATACATTTGTACATCAATCCTTACTGTATGTTGATGCTTTGCTTGCTTACATGTGTGTGCCTTGTGTGGTTTTCATCCCCAAGTAGTTTACTGTTTGATAATCGCACTACTACGACACTCCTGACTGTTTCATATACACATTTGTCATGGCTCCCATCCGAAAAAAACATTTGTTAGCCTGCTTCGACTTAAGGTGTTTTAGTGAACATGGCACTTTTTCATGGAAAAAAAATCTGCTGGTCACTTTTACACTCTTCAGGAGCATAGATCTAATAGCATAATATTGGCATGTAAAGTCTTCTGTCCGAATGCAAATTCATCATTTGAATTCACAACGTGGCGATATAAATGTCTGAGAGAAGTACACTTTCGAGGCAAGAGAACAGAGCTCTTGAAAGATCTGTATTTGTCAGAGATGGTTCACTAAAATCTTTTGGCACAACAACCAATTTAGGTAAACAATATTCAAGACACGTTTGGTCACTTCCGTTGACAGCATTTGCATAACTGTAAGTGATAGTCATGCTGAAATTGAAATTTCTGCAATCATTTACTCGCCCTCATGCTGTTCCAAACCTGACTTTCTTCCACAGGGAGATATTTCGACGATTTCTTTTCTTATCCAAACTTCTAAAATAAAAAAAAGTCCAAAACAAATACACAAACAGTTTGGTACAACATAAGGGAGAGTAAATGATGAGTGATTTGTATTTTTATTTTTGGGTGAACCTTTCTTTTAATTACAGTACAGTGGTTCTCAACCATGGTCCAACTTAAAATGCTTGAAAGATTAACTTTTAATTAGCATTAAATTAAGGCAATACATACAACAGTACAAATCAGTTTACAGTGCTCAGCATATAGATGTACACCCCTCACAAATCACAAATATCTTTTTTATTTGATATTTTTAATAGGAAGCTTTACAATATTATATTTGTGCATATACATTAGATTAGTCAGTACTGAAGCCAAATCTGGAACTTATCTTACAAAATAACTTACGATAATGGTCCAAAAACTAGTACAGCTAAATTTATGTTATACAAAAAAAAGTAATAAAAATTTTAAAAAGAGGTAAAATCATAAGAAGCAAAAAAAAAAAAAAAAAGAAAATATATTGTAGTTTGTATTTTATTTTTGCAATATTTTGCTTGAATTTAATAGTTTTATCTTTCAATTTCTTAATATGTTTGGTGACTAAAATATTATTTTAATAAATATATTTGGTTACTAAATCTGTTATGTTTTAATGCACCAAAATACTTACCTATATTCACGGAGAAACGGATAAAAATATAAATTTTCAAAATGGAGTATACTCAATTATGCTGAGCACTGTATATGTATCATAATTAACTCCATTTTTTATTTTGTCTTTGATAAACCTGAAGTAAAAAAAATAAAACAAATAAATATCAAGAAATGAGAAAGCCTTATTTCAGAAAGAGAAGTCATCAGACCTTCGGGTAATCTTGTGGAAAATAGTGACTTAGAGACCTTGTTTACACCTGATATTACAGTGGATTTTGGTCAAGCAGAAAAGGGAGACATTGCTCTTTGTACTTGGCTTTTAAATCTTTTTGAAGCTTATACTTGGCTTTTTAAAGTCTTTTTTGTCCATTTGTTTAGATTACTTCTGTGGATGGATGTTTTGGGGTTTTCTTTTGATCTAATATTTCAAATACGTGTGCAATTTACAAATAATGACAACTGAACACAAACAACTGAAAACAATATAGAGAATATCACCTTTCTGTTCCTACCCTAATAGGCACAAAACTTTATAAAACAATGAAGATTTGCATTTAAAACAAGAATGGTAAGAGAACACTGTGCTTTTTTACAAAACTTCAGTTAGACTGCAGGTTTTAAATCCAATCTGGTTAGCATTCTTTAACAACAGGCCCTGTAATGTTTAAAAAGGATTTCATAAGTCAGAGAGGAGGATGTATTAGCTGTTTGAATGCATCTGACCACATGAGTGTTCATACTAGAAAAACAATAAATAAGCCGGTAGCTAGCTCTCTGCAACTCTCACATGGTCGTCCACTGAAGCAAAGCTAAGGCTGTTGTTGGAAGTGGTATTAGTTAGACTAGCAGAGGGTGCTTAACCTGCGGTCTGTGTGGTTCCTAATGCCCCAGTATATTGATGGGGACTCTATACTGCTCAGTAAGTGCCGTGTAATGGCCTCTCATTAAAATTGAGGTCCTGACTCTCTGTGGTCGTTAAAAATCACTGGATGTCCTTCGAAAAAGAGTAGGGGTTTAACCCCAGCATCCTAGCCAAATCTGCCTACTGGCCTCTGTCTATCATGGCCTCCTAACTATTCCCATATCATAACTGGCTTCATCACTCTGTCTCCTCTCCACTAATCAGCTGGTGTGTGGTGTGCAGGCAGGTGCAATAAGGCTGCTGTCGCATCCTCCAGGTGGATGCTGCACACTGGCGATGGATGATCCAAAAAATGTGTTAAGCGCTTTGAGTGTCCAGAAAGACGCTATATAAATGTAAGGATTTATTAATAACGGTTAAATGTGAGTGGACAAAAAATCTCATGAAGAAAAGTAACAATTTTGCATATTGTCTGAAAAAAGTTGAATTGATAAGTATTAGAATAAAAAGTATGATTTCAAAAGGAGGTGTGCCACCAAATGTAACCCTGCCTATACCACCCAACCCGCTCCGAGCTAGGATTGAATCAGCGACTTTCTACATCGGTTTCAGTTGCTTTAACAAGGAGGCTAAGGACCATGGCCACTAGCGTATGTTGCTAAAGCACCTTTAGAGGCCAGAGGAGTGAGGTTTACCTGCACAGCATTTCACTTGCTGGCCTCCGCTACACTTAGCCCCCTAAACATCACTCCCATCTGGATCATGGCACCAATGTAAAACTGTATCTTAGGTGTAAACAGGGCCTTAAAGTCATAATGGTCATAATGGCTGAGAACCACTGCTTTTAATTATCTGTAATTCTTATTAATGATTGCAACTGATTTCAGTTGGGGGAACAAAGATCAGAAACATTCACATTTCTGTATCATCAGAATGTCATTTTTGCCTTGGACGTACTTCTAGTATTGCTAACATGCCTTCTTTGGAGTCCTCTACACACTGAATATCCAGCGGGCTCTTTATATACCTCAATCTCACTTGCATACTTGATTTAACGTGTGTACCTCTGAGAAGCTGTGTGGAATACTGAGGTCGTGGCATCACTTATTGTACTAGGACAGCTGTGCTGTTTGTTAGCTCTCTACATGATGCTTCTCCTTTAAGTGATTTGCATAGTATGCCTGCTATATGTGCTGAGGTTGTGATGACACACTGCGCTTGAGGTTTCGCATAAATCATCAAAGCTTCAATACACCTCAAGTATTATGTTGAAATGTCAGCTAATCATCTCACGTCAGGCACTATGTTTAGCACAACTAAAATTGGACTTTTCGTCTTCTCTTTGCAGGACGGCCAACTCTACGCGGGATGAGATGGGAGCATGACAGGTTAGTGAACCCTGAGGGCATCATATTGCTTTAACGCAGATGCCACCAGACATTTTGGGACAGACAGGTAGGGGGCGGGACGACTGGAACAGCGTGCCTCGCAAAATGCCCATCGTACTGTACTGTATACCTTGCGTCCCGCTCGCCGTGGCTCTGGGTGCTTCACAGACTTGGCAGTGACTGAGAAATGTGAACAGATCACCAAGACAAAATGAGAGGAGACAAAGTGCAAAATAAAACCCAGTGATGGTTACGTTTCCAGTCGATTTTCAGTCTGTCCCTCTCTTGGTGCTGTTCAGTTCAGAGGCCACTATTTTTTTAACAGTCTTCCCAATACCGACTTAAACAATGGAGTCTTTAATCTCCGAGCCTAGTCGTACCCGAGGCCGCGGGCAAGTGGGTGAGATCTCCACATGGCTCTCCTTTAAGTTAACAGTCAACAGTCTCTTTTCAGACTCTGAGAAGCTCTTGCTGTTTTCGGGAGAGGAACATTCGTGGGTTGGAGTGCTGCAGATGTAGTTGTCATTAAGAGTCTGGTAGCCCTTGTGGTCGGACACTGAGGGCGGGATGTTGTTGCCATTTAACGGAAGGCTTTCAGTGTGCTTCCCTGGAATTCGCGGCTTCTTCTGTTGCATGTTAGGACACTCGCCTTCCTTTAACATGGACTTCATCCTATCTCGATTCCTGTACGCCACAAAAAGCGACAGCACTACTAGGGAGAACACGAGTAAGGCACACACAACAATCAGCTCATTCCAGTATGTTTTGGTTTTTTGTGGTGACCACGTTTCGCCAGGTAGAATAGTCTCTCCTTGGGTCACCTGCTGTGTTCGGGAACGTCCAGTCAGGGTGGTGCTTTCGTGCTCCGCTTTAACACAGTAACTGGCTAGAAGTTGCCGATAGTTGCCTTCTTCGGACCAACACGCGTAGTTTTCCTGCCTGTCCACTTGGGCTACAACCACCAGGCCGCCATCAGGACTTGGGTAGACAAAACGCTCTGCGGTATCACTGTACTCCCATCGTCTTGCAGCTAAATTGGATAGCAGTTTGCAGGGTAGAACTGTAAATGTGTTTGCTGGGATTTCTACCACATGGCATGCTGGAACACCTGTGGGTTAGATGGTTTTATTAGTTACTAATAAATCAAAGATTTAAACTTGCTTATTTGCAAACCACCGTGCAACTGCTTCAATTACTTGCAGGCTAACAGAGCTTGTTGCCGGAGGCGTTATGTAAATGCCATAGTGCTTTTGTAACTGGCAGAGCTTGCCTAAGCCTCATGCACTCGATGCTACTTTGTGGTTGGTTGAAGATAAAGTCTTTAAATATTGATTCATGCTGAGTTTAGGTGTTCAAAGCATGGCTGTTACTTACGTGGTCTTCCTGAACGGGGACTGGGCATTTTGCAAATGGCAGTGTTGGCATCTTCTACATCTTGTTGCCATTGACTAGGAAGTAAAAATCAGAGTTATGGCTCAAATTTAATATATAAAGAATTGCTTCAAAAGATACAAAAGTTTAGGGTTAGTAGGATTTTTTTAATGAAATCAATATTTATATTTTCCTAGTATGCATTACAGTTTTTTCAATTGCTTTAACTCAATTCTCAATATTTATATTTTTCAAAACAATAAGTTTAGATCTCTAAGCCCTTAGCTATTGTTGACTTCAAAGTGGCATTTCTCATTGATTTAAGCAAATTGCAAATGCTTTGGCGCATGTGTAGAAACAGCAAGTACAATTGTCTGTCGTTTGGACAAAACTAATTGTCATTGGGCTTGTTGATCAAAACTGATGAGTTGATTCTCATTTAAACTGTCAAACTCTACACAACTTCTCAATCATTTTTTATCGTGTAAGCCATCACACTCACAACTGTTTATTCAATTAACATTTGTATGAGCACATGTTTACACCATAAGTATCTGATATTGACATTGTTTTTAATGTCTGCTAAATTGGTAATTGACCTGTTGCAATACAATTTGTGTTATCTATTTATCATCCAAGTTTAGTAGCAATAGCCCACATCACAATCACTACATTCATAAATTCTGAACTGCAGTGACATGCTTGTGGAAGAGCAATTGGAAGAAGTGTAATCTCTGGCAAGGCCAACAAGAGCGACAGGCTGTCCACCAAAAATATATATATTTTTTTCATGGATGATATTTTGTAGTTTTTGTGTGTGTGTGTATGTGTGTGTTTGTGGAAACAGAAGAAATCTGAAATATACAGTATATGGGACAAGCAAGATGGGACAAGCAAGATTGCATTTTGCATGCAATACATTTGTACACAAATAAATGTACTGTATAAATGCAAATATAATTTTTTATGTACTACTGACTCTTCTCAACAAGTATCAGAATTTTTAAAGCTTAATTTCCACGATTGACTGTCTTGGTGAAAAAACAACTGTTTTGAGCAGTGTGGCTCACACAATGACAAATGCACTTTATGTTTTGGTGGCTTAGGCCAAATTACTGACACTATGACTTGGTTTTGAAGCATGAATGAAATGTTTTGGAGGAGTAAATACATTTTGCAGACATGTGATAAAGTTCTGAAGTTCCAGCAAACAGTTTTAAGATTTGCACTCACAGTTTAGAGAATGTTAAGACTATTTTGAAAAAATGTGTCAAAGCAACTGAGAAAACCTGTAATACCAACATGTATTCTTTTGGTTTCTCAGCCCAATAATAATAAAAAAAAAAATGAGTACAGATTAAAAGAATAAATAGTTATCTGTATTGGGCTATTGACAATTACCAAAAACAAAAAATCAATATCTACATGTTCTAAAGAAGCTGTATTCATTTTAAATAAATGCTTTCATTTTGAACTTCTTATTCATTTTTTTCAAATATATATATTTAAATGAAAATTAGTTTCATCTTAAACTGTCCTGATTATAATAAATATAATTAAATGTCAATGCTGTCAAATTGAAGTAATATGATAACAAAAATCATGACTAACAAAAATCGTTTTAAATATCAGTAAAATGTGATAAAAAAATAGTTTGATATTTAAAATAATATGGTTGAAATGCATGATAATTAAAAATTAATAATGTACTTTTATACAATAGTTTTATATATATTTTTTTCATCTAATTTTTTTTAATATATACTAAACATATTTGTTTTAGGATTATGATACACTTTAATTCATTCTGAAAAAAAAATGTATATAAAATATGTGTCATATATATATATATATATATATATATATATATATATATATGTGTGTGTGTGTGTGTGTGTATGTCTATATATATATATATATATGTATTTAATCTTAAACTGTCCTTATTATAATAAATAAACATAAATTATTATGTCAATGCTGTCAAATTGAAGTAACATGGTGCATCCAAAATGCAGAGAGAAAAAAGCCTGAATGTCTCAATTAATGTGTCTCAAGGACAAACGAATAATTTATTATTTTAAATATCAGTGAAATTTCATGTAAATTTGGTTGATATTTAAAATATTATGGTTGCAATACATGATATACAGTTAAAGTTAGAATTATTAGCTACCTTTGATTTTTTTTCTTTTTTAAATATTTCCCAAATTATGTTTAACAGAGAAAGAATTATTTCACAGTATGTCTGATAATATTTTTTCTTTTAGAGAAAGTCTACCTTGTTTTATTTTTTATTTTTGCTAGAATAAAAGCAGATTTTTATTTTTTAAAACCATATTAGGATCAAAATTATTAGCCCCTTTAAACTGTATTTTTTCAGATTATCTACAGAACAAACCATTGTTATACAATAACTTGTCTAATTACCATAACCTGCGTAGTTAACCTAATAAACCTAGTTAAGCCTTTAAATGTCACTTTAAGCTGTATAGAAGTGTCTTGAAAAATATTTAGTAAAATATTATCTACTGTCATCATGACAAAGGTAAAATAAATCAGTTATTGGAAATGAGTTATTAAAACTATTTGTTTAAAAATGTGTTGAAGAAATCTTCTCTCGATTAAACAGACATTGGGGAAAAAATTAACAAGGGGATAATAATTCTGACTTCAACTGTATCTAAATGAATAACCTACTCTGAGGTTTATAAATGATTTTTTTTTTCATTAAATTTTTTTTTCAATATTTTTAAACTGATTTGTTTTAAAATAATGTTAGACTCATTAGTAGATTTTTTTTCCTGTGGTACTTGCATTCATGAATTTTCTAAACTTGTTGGTATGCTGATTGGTGTGAATGCAGTAGTTCAACAAGTAACATAAAAATACTAACCTCTTAGAGGACGCATGCTTGACATTAGAACACTGCTTCCCTGTCCAGGCGCAGTATGGGTCTCTAGACAGCACACACTCTCCACAGCTCTGGTAGTTAGAGCAGTTGGCAAGAGGGATTTCCACCAGCCCAGAATAGCTGGACACAAACAACAGTCCCTGTAGGAAATGCAAACAAAACAGAAATGAGACACCTTCTTAAAACAAAAAATCATACTTCCAATGCAGAAAGCAGCTTGGTACACATACAGTAAATGCTAATAGATGATAATTGCAGTGAAAGCGGTATTAATCCTTTTTAAAATAGTTCTTACAGTGTAACGCATAGACAGAGTACAATATAGACAGAGCAGACACTGTTTGTTTCCCATCTGTTCGCTTTTCCCAAGAGAGAAAACATGGACGCAATTATCTCCTTTCCAGGCCTCTGTATCTCTACAGCTGAAGGGTCTCTTTGTCGGCCATGCAGTCATTTCACTAAAGCATTACGTTCTCTAGTGTGCATAACAAGTACAAAGAATGTAAATGAGTTTAAGAAGAAAATGAAGTACCTTCTCATCATCCAGTTCGATGTGCTGCACGGATTGAGGCTCAGGAAAAATCACCAGCTCTTCAATGATATACATCTTGTTTTTAACGTTGATGGCTTTGTGGATTCTGCCGTCATCTAAAACATAAGCCAAATTGATGTGAGATGATGTGCTTGAGGGCTTGGGTCATTTTGTTGACATGCTGCAAGTGGAAAGTGGCTTGTTGCCATTCAGCAAGGCTAAGAAATGAAGTCTAGCTTAGTGGGAAATGAAGAGAACTCATGAAACTCTTTGAAGCTGGAAGAAAAACAAGATTCTTTGTACTACGCACTATTTGATGCATACATTTTAAGGCCTCTAAATGATCAATAGAATGCTGAAAATCCTGTTATAAAATCTACTAATTGGTTTCTGCCCTCTGATAATTTTCAAGCAAGTAAAAGAGCTTTTGATAAATTCTCAATCTTATTAACTGGAAAAATCTGCACCTTCAGGTCGTGGTTCACATTTTGTTACTGAGTTTTAAAAAGTGTACCTTTATAAACAGAATATACAGTGGGTGATACTTTAAAAGGAGCATTACTGTCGCGAGTCATACCGCTGCCGCACTAAAGGAGTAAAGCCTCGACAAACGACAAGCGACAGACCGAAAGTCATTTAGTTCCAATGGAGGGAGCTGCATGGAATTTCGATTATCTCCATATGAGGAACATTCGGGTTCGATTTAAGCTGCGGATATGTTAGTACTGAATATTAAACGAAGTACAAATGAAGAGATGTATTACAGTGTTGTCCAAGCAGGTCCGTGCACGCCAGATAAGAAATGGTACTTTTTTCATTATTTTTCGAATCAGAAATAAGTCTACATTAAAAAATTAAATTCTATTTATAAACGAGTAATAAAAAAAGATAATTTGTATGTTGTTTCCACAATTACCCCAAAATTTTAAGTGCTATATGAGTTTCTAGTATTCATCCATTTAACAATAGTGAACTCATGAAGAACAAAGGCTCTTGCTTTTGCACTCCTTTATTTCGAACACTGCGAGAACAGCTTCTTTCCCATGGTGCATGACAAAACTGACAATTCTGTGGGACAGCCACAAGGGGGCGTATTCTGACAGTCAAGTCCAAGGCCCAATCTCAATTCTATTTTTGTACCCCTACCCCTTCCCCTTCCCCTTCCCCTTGGCCCTTAAAACTGAGGGTTAAGGGGAAGGGCTTTAAAAATTTCCCTTAAGAATTGGGACAGCACTACACCACCTGCACACATCATCGCAATCTCCTGCTTCATGTGAGATCAGACGATCGTGAATGCTATAGTTATTCAAATTGTGTTATTTATTAATATTTATCTTCAGGAAATAACTGAAGGCATATATTATGTTATCATAACAATATAATGTGGCAATAAGATCGTAACTGTACTGTGTATTTAGACAGTGGCCATATTCATCAATGTAAACACACCAAAAACAACATTAACATTATAGCAGACACTGTAAAAAGCTCATTCCCAGCCACTAGACATTACTGACAGGGTATTCGAGTGTCAATGTTGTGGGTACAGGAGTTAGGGATTATAGAACGTGAAATTTAGCATTTTTTAAAAAAAAGCATGACGGTAAAACATGAACGCGATTATGAATATATTGAAAACGTGTTTTTCTGTCATAAAAATTTGTAATAATGACAAAAAATACTAATTTGTGGATCTCCTTACTTCCGGGTTCAGCAATACTGCCGTTGTGGCAGGTGCATTCTGGGAAATTTTCTTACCCCTTGGTTTCAAGTGTGCTCCTGAAAAATCTTCGTTCGAAGGGCTATTCACCCCTTCCCCATAGCCCCACGCCTTTAAGCTAAAGAGAATTGGGACACTTTGGGAAGGGGAAGGGATAAGGGGTAGAATTGGGATTGGGCCCAAATGTCATGTGCAAAGGTGGCCTAAGAACATGTTTTTAGGTAGAACCGCAGTTTACGACTATGCCTGCCAGGGGACACAAAAGTACGGGATGCGAACAGACAGAAATATCCAGTAGCTGTAAATACCCTGCTACTTGAGAATGAAGATGAAATAATGAGACAAAGCATTATCATTCATTCAATAATCATTAAAAATGTGTTAACAAGCACTACTGTAAATGTGTTAAGTGAAGTGAGGATTCATTTTGGAAAGTAAAATAAAATAAATAAAAGGAAGCTAAAATGAAAGTACAAACATACATAAGTAGATCTAAATAAATAAAATAAAATAAATAAATAAAGCAGTGTTTTAGCCTTAATACAGAGAGATGTACAGTATCTGTTATTTTAAAGTGAGGACTACACTCAATAAATTTTTCATTTACAGTTTTCATCTACATTTTCTTTGTTGATTATATTTTACTATGTTGCTTGATTTCTTAGTTTGATTTCCCAAGTTTAAAGTTCTTGAAATCTCTTATAGTTAAGCTCTAATGTAGATTGGGGCAAGAATCTGTGTTAGACGGGTTTAACTCATATTTAACTGGTCGCAGTTTTTCAGTTAAGGTTGGTGACTTCTCTTCACCTGCCACCCCTTTCACCTGTGGTGTGCCTCAGGCATCCATTTTGGGCCCTTTTTTGTTCTCTTTGTACATGCTGCCTTTAGGTTCAGTTATTTTAAACCACAATGTCTCTTTTCATTTGTATGCTAAAGATGTACAGTTTTATATTTCTGTTACACCAAACTTTTTAGATTCACTTGATTCTTTTAGCAAAAGTTTTAATGATATTAGGATATGGCTGTCACAAAATGTTCTCTGCCTAAATGAAGATGAAAGAGTGTATTCTGTCTGTCAATTCTAAGAGGTCAACCATTTCATCTCCAGTGCATCTGGCTCAGTTTCCTCGCTTCAGTTATGTGGTAAAAAACTTGGGTGTGAGACTAGACAGTAGTCTAAAATTTAATAAGCAGATTGATTCCGTGATTAAAGCACGATTTTTTTTCAGCTTCACCTTCTCTCTCAAGTCAAGCCCTTCCTGAGCAAGGTTTATCTTGAGAAAGCATCCATGCTTTTGTTATTTCGTGTTTGGACTACTGTAATGCACTTTATGTTGGAGTTAACCAGTCATGTCTTCATCAATTACATCTGTTAACTAACCGTCAGAAAAGTGAACACATTACAACAATTCTCTACTCCATGCACTGGCTCCCTGTTAAGTTGAGAATTGATTTTAAAATTTTGATGTCTGTTTTTAATGCCATAATTGGCCTTGTTCCTATTTATTTATGCAAAATTTGGCAAATGCACAAACCCAGCAGAGCTCTGCAATCTGCTGACCAATTTCTGCGTGTATCCCTCGGTCAAGATACAAGCAGTGGGGTGATTGCTCTTCTGCAGAGGCAGTTCCTAAACTCTGGAATACCCTTCCTACTGAGCTTAAGACCCACTTGTTTGAATTGGCTTTTTAATGCATAGTACTGACATTGTGTTATGTTTTAATGCTTGTTGGATTGTATTGATATTTTTGTACTGTTTTGCATCGTCTCCTTTTCTGTTGTGTGTATAATTTGCTTTTACTTGTGTAAAGCACTTTGGTCAACAGTGGTTGTTGTAAAGTGCTATATAAATTAAAAGTTGATTGATTATGTATGATTGAGTATGACATCAGATTTGCTCAGGTGTACTGTATAATGGGCTTTACACAAGCTCTAAACAAGAAGTTAAATCATATCTCAATCTGGCAAGCTTAATATTGAGAACCATACAGTAAGTATTAGGTCAAGCCTAGCCTAGTTTTACAGGACTGTCTGTGCTATATTCAAATTTAGTTCTCAATTATTGTAATGATCAACAATATGATTGAAAATAAATTAAATATGTAAACAAATTATAAAAGTGCATTAGATTGTAAAACTGTACAGATTAACCATCTACATGCTTGACACCTTGTACTGTCCACTCTTTGATTTTGATTAATGTAACATGCACCTTTCTTAAAGCTGACCAGGAACAATGATTATTCTGAAAATCTCTATACAAATAAACTTAGATTGAATATGCTCGGAGTGTTAAGCTGCATATGCATGTGTGGTGGTGTAAGAGCTCACCTGTGCCAATGAAAAGCACATCATAGGTCTTGTGGAGAGCCTGTACTCTGTGCACAGCGAGCTGCGTGTAGCGCACATTTCGTTTCAGCAGCAGAGGCTGACTGCGAATCACATTATCCATGAGGAAGTGGTCTTTCACAAAGTTCAGGACTCTATCAGGCATGTGCAGGGAAGAGGAGATCCCCTGGGCGCGGGCCGTGTTAGTGATGCACTGTGGGAAGATGGGGAAAAAAAGATGCCTCAAAAACTGTGTCTTTGCCTGTCTCATGGCATCTCTGACTCAGTGATATTTGGTGCCTTTGGTATTTGGTAGCAGAGTGAATACAAATCAATCTAACTTTCAACACAAACTCCAAAGTCAGATGAATTTTATTGAAAAGTTTTTCAGAAAATACTCAGATGACCCAAACTCTTGGTCAAATAAGCTCTGGGCTAGATTCTGATAGCGTGAAATTTCATTGGAACTGATCGCCAATATATATATTTTTTCTGTATATCATTACAAAAATGTATTTCCTGTTTTTGTTATTATGGTGGCTTGAGAAAGTCAATATACTGTTATACTACATTATACTATGTTATTATTCTTCCGTCTTCATAGACTATTTTAGGAACGCATCTCCTCTTATGCCGTTCATACTATGACCACCAAACTAACCTAAAACTAACTGAACTGAATTAAGCCAAACTATACTGAATTAAGTTGTTTTATCTTTTCTAACTGATCCGACTTATGTTTTTTTGAAAACTGTCCCGGAATATTTGGAAAAGTCCCATTGACTTTACAATAGACAGAACTTTGTGACCTCATAACTGCACCAGCCTGTCATACAGACTTAAGTTAGGCTCATTTAACTCAGACTACCGATCTGACAATCACTGATGACCTTTCAACTAACTAGCCACACCCTAGCAACCACTTACGGGACTCTAGCAACTGTCCCATATACTTCCATTATGAAAAAAAAAAAAAAAAAAAACTGCCATGCCATCCCTGCTGAAAAATCCAGCTTAAACCAGCCTAGGCTGGTTGGCTGGTTTTAGCTTGTCGACCAGGCTGGTTTTAGAGGGGTTTTGGCCATTTCCAGGCTGGTTTCCAGCTATTTCCAGCCTGGTCTTAGCTGGTCAGACTGGTAAATGACCAGCTAAATCTAGCTAAAGCCAGCTTGACCAGCCTGGTTTAAGCTGGACCAGCCTGGTCGACCAGCTAAAACCAGCCAACCAGCCTAGGCTGGTTTAAGCTGTTTTTTTCTAGGCTGGTTTAAGCTGTTTTTTTCTAGGCTGGTTTAAGCTGTTTTTTCAGTAGGGATTGACTTTACATTGGACATACTAACAAACCAATTCATACAAACATGCTAATTTAGGCTAGAAACATGCTAGCAACTTGCTAGAACCATGCTAATTTATGTTAGCAACTGCCTAGCAACTAATCAGAACAACTTAACAACCATCTAGCAACACCTTAGTAACTACTCAGAACACCCTAACAAACATTCAGAACACCCTAGCAACCACTTAGCGACACATTAACAACCACTCAGAACCACCATCAACATCCTAGCAAGAAACATGTCAATCCATACTAGAAATATGCTATAGTTATAACTTCAAACTTCTTAAAAACTACTTCAGTTATTTAAACTTTGAACTACTTCAAACTTTCAGACTCTGCTTTTTCAAGTCACCATAAAGTTTGTCTATGAACTTTAATTTTCTAGTTATTAGTATTATTAGTAGAAGTATTACAGACTTGTTGTGTGTGTTAGAAAACATATCCATGCACATCATTTATTTATTGATTAATTGATTTATTTTTTTTTTTGCAGTAGCAAATGTCACTGATCCAGTCATTTTCAAATGTACACAATCATGTCCTGTCTTTCCTTTTTTCATTAATCATGACAGTTTTAATGCCAAATGTGTCTGTGTTTGTATATATACTGAAGACAAAATCATTAGCACTCTGGTAAAATTTTAATTCTTTTTCAAATATTTTTAATTTGATTCCCCCAAAATATATCCCCTAACATATTTTTTAAAACATAATAGTTTTATTAACTAATTTCTTTTGTCTTTGCTATTATGACAGTACATAATACTTTACTAGTTATTTTGGAAGATACTAGTGTTCAGCTTAACCTTGTTAAGCCTTTAAATTGGTTTGCGTAAGTAGGTTAATTAATTTGAGGTAATTAGGCAAGTCATTGGACAACAGTGGTTTGTTCTGTAACCAGTTGAGGAATATAATTTCTTAAGGAGGCTAATATATTATTACTTACGGCTCCAGGTCTGGGTTCTGGCACTGGATGGTTGTAGGTGTACCACTGCTGCGTCTCGCGATTAACTTCCCGGTAACGTCCATTAAACGCCTCTTCAACTTGGTCCATAGTGAAAGCACATACAGCTGAGCTCCCTGAAGCACCTTTGTACCTGCACACGAACACAGCATTCATTGCATTCAGTCTTCATATGCAAAGTCCCTAAACAATGCTGAGTCTGTCTAACTGTTTCTCTACTTTAAAACACATCATTCACTCTATAAAGAAACTCATAAAGGTTTATACTAGTGCTGCACAATAATGGAAAAATTGCAATATACAGTTGAAGTCAAAATTATTAGCCCCCTTTGATTTTTTTCTTCTTTTTTTTCTCTTTGGCTAGAATAAAAACCTACTTGCCTAGTTACAGTTGACTTCAACTGTATATATATTTTATTTCTGCATTATGCGATATTGCTATCTGACTTTATTGCAATATGAATATTTGGAAAGTGATTAATTTAGACTGATTGAAATGATTTTGTAGGGAAGTGAATCATGCTTAAAATATAATAAATAAACTATAATCAGGGGTGTCACGGTGGCTCAGTGGTTAGCACTGTCACCTCACTGCAAGAAGTTCACTGGTTTGAGTCTAGGCTGGACCAGTTGGCATTTCTGTGTGGAATTTGCATGTTCTGCTTGTGTTTGCATGGGTTTCTGGTTTCCGGTTTCTCCGGGTGCTCTGGTTTCCCCCATAGCCCAAAGACGTGCAGTGTACATGAATTGGGTAAACAAAATTGGCCTTAGTGTGTGAATGTGAGAGCATATGTATGCTTCCGAGAACTGGGTTACGGTTGGAGGGGTATCTGTTGTGTAAAACATATGCTGGCTAAATTGGCGGTGTGAATGAATGGTGTATATAGAATTATAAGACAACAGGAGGGTTTAAAACAAATGCGAATAATAAACATTCACGCTCCTATACTTCTGCAGTGGTTCCACAAATCCCCTGTTTTCTGAGTTATGGCTTGTGCTTAACTATAATCCCAACATATAAATTCAATATTTCAGATCCCACATTGAGACTATTGCAGATATTCACAATGTACTATTTGATGCTGAAGCAATATATCGTGCTACCCTATAGTTTATAATTATCTGAGGATGAATAAACAGAGAGTGAATAAATATTTTTAGTTGAACTGTCCCTTTAAACACACAGTTACAGACCCTCAAAAATCAGACTGAACACAAAATGCAAATATGTCTTTAACATAACAGGTGCGTAGGCTATTCTGAGTCTCTCTGACATCTCCTGCCTGTCCTGTATGGTTTGCTCCTATGTTAATGCACTCCAATCAATAGCCACAACTCCCACTCTAAGTACAGCAAAAGGAGTCTGGTTGAGTGCCAGGCAGGGTTCAATAATTGAAATGGAAACTGAATTTCTTTCTGAAAGGTTTAAGTAACACAAACATCCTGTAGCATAATAAAGCGTAATATGTTACCACTGTGAGGTGAAGACTCCATAAAACATGGTTTTCTTCCAGTCTTCTTTGCTGGGCGTCAGTACAAACATGTCTTGGATGATGTTGAAGGGGAAGCCATCATCAGGCAGTGAACACAGGAGTTGGGCTTTCAGAAAGGTCGTCCATTTCTTCTGAAGAACCCTCTCTCCACCTTTATCACCCTGTGACAATACATAGATAGAGAAATAAGGGTTATTTTACTGTTATATTATAATATTTACTATTATACAATTCTGTGATTTCACTGTGCAGTATTTCTCAATTTTTTTTTTTTGTCATAGATGCACTTAAACTTAATATCTTAGTAACTATAAATAATGGTAAGACTTTATTTTTATGGTCCCTATGGCACAATATGTTGACTAAAAGTTGCATTGCAACTACATGCCAATTACTCCTCATTTAAGTATTAGTAGACTGTTTGCTTAATATCTGTTGATACTGCTCCTTCAACACATTTAACTAATTATTATAAGATACTTTCTAACTACGTCAGCTTACTCCAACCCTAACCCAAACCTAAAAGTCTATTTATAATCTATTGGGAATTAGTTGGCATGTAGATGCAATGTAACTTAAATTCAACAAAATGCGCTTAAGGGGCCATTAAAATAAAGTGATACCTAATTAATAATAAAACATTGATAATAATGTTTACCTCATACAATATCATTACTTATCTATACTAACTCGATAAGAATAAATATTACAGTAAGTAATAACATGTTTATATTTCATAATTTAAAAAAAAACTATATAACACTTAAAAATTCAACTGATTTAAAAAAAAAAAAGTTGAATAAGCTTTTTTATTGGGCTAAAATAATTTGTTTCCCATGAAATCTTTAGTTAAGCTTTAAGTGTGAATGCAACAAGATGAACATATTATGCAAAGACTTGTTATGACAATTTTTGACCACAAGAGGGAACTAAAGGCTGCTGACTGTGCCAACAAACTGGTGCATCTGCCAATGGAAAGGCTGATCAACATTGAGCGAAATCTGTTACATACTCTCTTACGTAAAGATTTAGAATTGGACAGGGACTGCAGCCTCTATCACATGTTGTGCATTAAGTGAGTAGAGCAATGTGTTTTTTCTGATTGGGGCCCTGAGGAAGGCTTTGACTCTGGTTCTTATAAGCAAAGATAATTTAAGGATTTAATGTCCGTTAGAAGAGAGAACAGCCAGTTATGAGAATTGACCCATTAGTGGATAAAGTTATGCATCTGTTTTGCTTTTAATGTAACATAATACTTAAATGGTTAGTTTTACCAAAAAAAAAAAAAACAATCATTTACTCATCCCATTTGTTTCAAACCTGTTGTTTGGTTCTTCTGTTGAACAAAAATAAAGATATAGTTGTGATTAAAAAAAAAAAAAAAAAAACTACTATTGACTTTTATAGTGTTTTTGTTTTTTTTTAATGTCTGTGGCTCCTTACACCCCCCCCCCCCCCCAACATTCTTAGTTTAGAACATCTTGTTTTGTGTTCAACAGAAGAAAGACACTTCTTGAGTGTGAATAAATGGTGAGGACTTTTTTTATCTCTTTAAGAAAAGAAAAAGAAAATACATGTTGTACAATGCAAAGAATGCCTTTCTTACTTAGAGATTTTGTCTTGTTTCTAGTCCAAACATCCAAACATTCAGAAATTTAGAAGCATTTTCAAAACAAGCAAAAAAATTTGATTTGTTATGCAAGTCTTGTTATGCATATGCTGATAGTATATACAAAGAGAGAGTAATAAATAAGACTTTTATGATTGTCAATAATGAGAGACATCCTTTATCAAACACCTTTCAATTATTACCATCAGGTCATCGATATTTTGTTCCCAGGTGTGTAAGAAATAGGAATTAATTATCATTAATTATCTCAAGCAATTAGGTTTTTAAATTCCTCCTCCCTCAATTGATGGCTAGTGGACCAGATATTTATTTAGAGTAGAGGTACCATGTTTTTAAATAACATATATATATATATATATATATATATATATATATATATATATATATATATATATATATATATATATTGTTTTAAAATGACATATATTATCATTTTCTTTTCAGCTTAGTCCCTTTTATATTCCGGGGTCGCCACAGCGGAATGAACCGCCAACTTATCCAGCACGTTTTAACGCAGCCGATGGCCTTCCAGCCGCAACCCATCTCTGGGAAACATCCACACACACACTCATTCACACTCATACACTACGGACAATTTAGCTTACTCAATTCATCTGTACTGCATGTCTTTGGACGGTGGGGGAACCCGGAGCACCCGGAGGAAACCCACGCAAATGCAGGGAGAACATGCAAACTCCAAACAGAAACACCAACTGAACCAGCCGAGGCTCGAACCAGCAACCTTCTCGCTGTGAGGCAACAGCACTACCTTCTGTTTTATATACATAGGTATTATATACGTTATACTTACTAAATAACTTTCAACACACATCCCATAATTTCTAAAATATCAACCTATACCAAATGGTTAGAATATGTCAGTTTATGGTAAAAGTACTGGAATTATTACATATACAATGGAAAATCTGAAAGTATGAAGTGTGTAAATATTCAAGAAAGAAAATATTTCAGACAATTCAGAAGATTCTCATTTAACATCTTTTCTTGGTTTTTGTTGTTGTTGTTTTTTTGTTGATTTTGGTTTTATTGTAAAAAAAAACAACAACAAAAAACAAGTGTAGTAGTGCAACAGGATTATGTTTGCTAGATTTTTGTTTTGTAAACTAACAATGCTATGTGTGTAAACCATTATTTAAAACAGTCATTTTTGAAATGACTTTAACAGTCATTACTTAAAACAGTCAAAACATGGGCAACCATTTGGGAGAGAGGCAGTTAAAGGGTTTAAACTAACTAAATATTCTGCCAGTGGAGTAAGCAAAATAATCTAAAAACAGGCTTATTGTGCTTACCCCATTGGCAGATTATTTTGCGTGTTTTAATGAAAATCTTGCTTAATTTTGACTCTTTTTAAAAATTAAAACTATTTATTTTTTACATGTCAATAAAATGGTTCCTAATTGAGGTATTTACAGATATTTATACTAGAAACCAGACAAAACTTTTAAGTAAAAAAAAGCTTTTTTTGTGATTATAAGTCTAAATCTTCTTTTCATAAACAAACCTTTCTTATATGCGTTTCAGTTCAAGCCAAATTTAGTGCTCATGTATGTCTACAAAGACACTACTGAACTGCCGAAGACAAGTTGAACTAAATGTAACACAAATATTAGTATAAAACTGAATAGCCAACATGATCTAAAGAGAAAAAGACATTTAGAAAATCATAAATTACAAAAAAAGGGATGCAGGATAATAAACCCTATGACACAGGTAAAGAAGAACAAAGCCACACCATGAATCAACTAAATATTTTTTTGTTTTTTTAAGGCAGCTTCAAGCTGAACTTCATACGAACACCTGAAAAAACAAATGACTAGAGAGATAAAATTAAAGCCAAGATGTTTGTGCAAAGAAAGCAGGACAGAGAAACAGACAAATGTGAAGTACACATGGCCTGAACGACAGCCAGAGGTACGTAAAGCAGAGCTCCCCATAGCACCATATTTATTCATCCATCTCAGCTGTTCTCCAAAGAAAATCAGTTTCCTCTAATTATAATATTATTGTAATCCAGCACGCAGGGCAACGCCTTCCTTTACCAGCAGGACGGCAACAACACATTCCAATAAAATCTTTTAAAGGGAAACTCCTATATTCATTGAACAGCAGAGTTTTGGCCATGTGAAACTACAGCTGAAGGCCACATGCTTTTTACATCATTAAATAGGTAATTTAATAGTTTGATTTCCCAAGTCTAAGATCCTTTCCTTGAAATATATTAAAGCTAAGCCCTAATTGGGATTGGGGCAAGAATCAAAAATCCTTTAATGCAATTTTATTATTTATGTGTTGTATCTGGTGTGGACGTACAAATGTATTTTCGCTGAAATCTTTTAGCATTGCATATGGTTGGAAGACATCTAAGAGCATGCAAGAGTTTTGCCATCTGCCCCTTTAAATGCTCAAGCTATTAAAATCAGGATGGATTCTGATGGGCTAATCAATTTTTTTATTGTTCATTTGCTGGGGTAAGAAATGCCTTGAAACTGATTCCAACAAAACAGTTTCTTTGTTAGTTTATGTTATTGTTGTTCTGTGGATTCTTTTATTTCTTAACGATTTATTTTTTGAGCAATTTTAGAGCTATGGTGTGTTGTGGAGATCTCAGTCAAACTGCTGAAAGTTGAAAAATCACATGCAAATTGAAAAACTCTTAACAAATTGAAAAAACATCCTGATCAATTTGACAACACACACACATGCAAATTTAGAAATGTGTTACAAATAGCTCAAAAAGTGTCAGGGGACCCTAAAAATTGTTTCCATTTTAGAGTTGGCGCTGTTGTCAGAGATCTGAGAGGTCCTCTGATAACATTTGCATGTGTGAGAATTTGCATGTGTTGTCAAAATGTGAAAGATGTTTTCTTAATTTGTAAGTGTTAGTGTTTTTTTTTTTTTTTTACTTGGAGCGTGATTGAGCTCTCTCGGCTACTGTACTTTTCTCAATAATCCATGATGGTCATAAAGATTGTATCGTATTGTTTCTACTCTAGGGCTGGGCGATATTGCAAATAAAATTATTACAATATCATGTTTCATATCATTTGATATAAATAATTATTGAACATTTTTTAACAGTACATTTAGGAATATTAGGATTTTTTTTGGTTATTTAACCACTTTATTTTAATTTACCAACATTACTAAAGCAAATAGTTTTAATGGTCAAAAACTAAAATATTTAAACAAAATATCTGATCTCTTCATAATAAATTAAACATAAGTGTTGAAGAGACTCATAAACTTGATGAATAAAATGTTACAAAGTGTGTGCAAAGAGTAAATACTGAACAATCAAAGCAAGCTTTAAGGTGTGAATAATAATGATACCTCAAACTCTGTCAACAACACAAATTATGATAATCAAATCTGAGCTTTCAAATAAAGGAACCAGCCATCATTATTCAAATACATATTGCAGCATTACAAATTGTGAAGTTGAACGACTATATTAGCCCCTATGCTAAAAAATCTTACAGATGGGGAACTAGTGGTTGTGATGCACAAGAAAAGAAACCAAAAAGCCACTCTGGCGTCATCCTTAAATCCTTTTTTTAAATTAACAATCTCCTTACTGCTGCTATACGGCACTCATATTCGCATGTGTTGTTATTCTGACATGAAGTGACAAGCGTGTGGATTCCTTGACCATTTATAACTGGCTTTGCACTCGCGCTCCCCTGGCATCTCTCATAACTAGGTGACCATCAACCTTTTTTTCAGAGGATTTCAAATGGACAAATCTTTGCTGCAGCTCCGATTCAAGTTTATGGAGAAAAGTAAAAAGCACTGCAGTGTTTGGATGCGCTGTGTTTGTCTGAGGTAATTAGTCTGCCGTAAAGCCGTTTGGTTAGTTCTACTGACAGTACATCAATTGTGGTGCGCTCGCGTCATTTAGAAAAGATCAGATGTTTTCAACAAGGTGCTGCTGGAAAATGCATGCGGTTCACGTGTGCACCGCTTACACAACATGTGCGCATCACTCCCATATGCATGTCATGCAAGTCGCAAGCCTTCATTGGAAATTACAAACTTACACTCTAAGCTTAGTGGCACTGCTTAAAAGGCGCGCGCTCAGCAGCCACAATTTAACAAAACTATAGCCTTCTTAATGAAACTACATACAGAATCATTTTTTTAAATTAATATCGATACCCATTTTATCACCCAGCCCTATTCTACACTACATCATATAAAAATACTAAGCTAATCTGTGACTAGAAGTTTTATCAAATGCATTCTGCTTAATAAATGAGTTAATGTTGAATAGCCAATACAATACGTTGTTGACTAATAGTTGACTAAAGCCCTGCTCACACTGTGAGTTTTCAGCCACGATTTTGTCATTCAGACAAATTTGGGGGTTTTTTTGCCTAAAAAATTCCTTGGCTAAAATCAGTGATCTTTAATCATTGGTTTGACATGTTCATAGACAGCCGCTTAGTGCTCATTGCGATCAGATTTTTCCTCAGATGAAGCTCTGGCGGTATCAGAAGATTCAGACACTTTTCTGCAGTGTGACAACTATTAGGAGCGCAGAATTTGATGATGCAATCCATGCGACAATTTAAATGACAGCGGGGGAAATGTCAAAACTGTTTTTTTTTTTTTCTTTCAGGTTTCATTATTGACACACTATGTGCAAAATTACCACAACAGATTGTTTACATTAGCTGTGAGGAATCATTTCAGAACACAGGATAATGAAAGTGTCATTATAAATAATGGATGACGTCAAACTCAAACAAAAGTTTTCTTTCATGTTTGGCTCGTCTTCATTGTCGTTCAGTCTGACTTTATGACAGCTGAGATTTTACAGTGTGACATCATGGGAGCCATGTTCGTGCAGTCTGACATGCTACTATCATTCAGGATTATAAAAAAATAATATTAATTGCACAGTGTGAGCCAGCCTTTAGTAAATATCTTTTCGGAGGAAAACATTCCAGACATCAATGAAAAATTCAATGAGTTTGATTTCTGAATCACACACTTTTCCCTTCTTTCTCCATCTTCACTTTCTGTCAATATACTGACCTGTCATAATAAAGCCAAAAATGACAAAAAAAATTTGTAAATATGTAATATTTGCTTGTAATTACCCTGAAAGTCTAATTAATCCAAGGAAAGCACTGCACCAGCTTCCACATACTATTTGCCATTCACTCCAAATTTGAAATCAAAGGATTACAGCTTCTGCTCATTGTCATTCTGAGTGTAAACGATATGGTACGCTTTCAAATCCAAACCCCAGGCGCTACTCAGAAAGAATCTTGAAACAATAATGAACTGTTGCAGAACGTAAACGGATAGGCTGACATGCATCACAGTTTCCACTGGAATTTGACATGGTCATCAGTGCAAAAGTGCACCAGCATCCATATTAAAGTGACACTTGATTGGAGGTGAGATAGAAGTCAAAAAGAAAAGAAACCAAAATCCGAGAGTGAGCGAGCGAGCGAGCGCCGTTCTCAGACTTCAGAAGCAAGACAAGAAGGCAAATGAATCTTGCAGATGTTGCACCCCGATCATGCAGCATTCAGATCAGACAGGGTCAGACAGGGCAACGTAAAGACTCTCTTTAAAATTCAGATCACTCCCTTGCGCACAAACACACTGCTTTGAGATGAAGAGCACAAGCAGAGGAAATTAAATTTCAGAAAAGGCAAAGATGTGATAGGAAAGGACTTGCGCATTGGGCTGTGTTCATTACTTTGTTGCATGTTGCATCACAGAACACACAATAATTAAGTCAACTAATGGGCTTTGCAGGAGTCATTACATTTGTTTACTATATAAGATGAGATAAAGTACAATACCGAGAAAATGCATGCATTAAACTCCAGTGGATCTGGCAGAGGGAATATGGGACATGCTAAAAAGGGAACCTGGGATAATGTTTAAGGTACTGGATGCAAATAAGCAGGCCACATTCCCCTGGCATGGCAACTATTTAACTGTCAGGAGGCATTTCATGCAGCCTGTGTGATAATTCATATTACAAGGCAGGAAGACAGGAGAGCGTGAACCTACTATCGGCTGCCACTTTGTAAATTAGCTGGTGTGAAAACGGAAAGCATTAGTTAATTATGCTTAGTGAAGCTGGTTCGAAAAGCCTTCGTGAATGAGCCACATGGCAATCGGTGAATGTTTCTATTCGTCACTGTCATCACCAAGTTTGAAAATACCAAGAAGCCAAAGTTAGCATACGTAGCACAGCTAGTCATAGCTAGTAGAGTTTTTAAAGACACCATCTGGATGCAATTTTTTTCTCAGTTGACAGCAATTTAAAATTGTGTACTCTGGATTGTGTAAGTACTGTCAGAATAACATTTCCGATAAAAATGTTTGTCTTTCATGAAACACTCAAATAAGTTTTGGACAATTAGTTGGTCTATTTCTGCTTCTCTAAAAAAAGCTGTCTGATGTTCTTGAATCAATGTTTCAAATAAATCGATGGAGGGAATAATTAAACAACTCGCAGTGTGATTGTTTTCATCCTAAAAGAAGGGGTGGTTCGAAGGAAATAGTGTAATCAATTATTCAATAATTCTCTCAGACAGGGGATTATCTTGTGTGAAATTGGTTGTTTGAATTGACTGTGTGAATGATTCAATGGTGTACTAATAAAGAGACTAACTTGTTTTATTCATAGATGACTCAACTTATTGGGCTGTATCATAGACCTGGCTAAATAAGGCACAAGACATGTATGACGGTATTTGTTGCTATTTTCAGAGCAGTGCAACAGTAATCTTCATGTTTTTCACCACATTGTTTAAATAGCAAATCCATTTGCACCACCTTTTGGACTCATGGGTGTCCTGGTCTATGAAGGAGGTGTGTTAAGGCGCATTGTTTTCGTGTTGCTAATTTGAGGAACTGAAACAGACTGCGCCACTGGCCAACTGAAAGCTGGTCTAAAGTCAAGTGCAGTGCATGTTAGTTATGCACCTATGAAGGTGCAATGCTTACACATTGCTTAATATACAAAAGGCTTTACAGCAATTCACAAATATCTGTACATATATATAAAAAAAAAAGAATGGTCCCACTTTATATTAAGTGGCCTTAACTACTATGTACTTACATCAAAAAATAAATACAATGTACTTACTGTGTTTATAATGTATTTGAGAACACTTGTGGTGCTCTTGAGTTGGGATAGAGGTTGGGTTATGGACAGGTTTGGTGGCATGAGTAGGTTTAAGGGTGGGTTAAGGTGTAAGGGATAGTCAACAGTGTATTTACAAATGTAATTACAAAAGTTAACTACAGATGTAACTACATACATGTATTTAATCAAGCGTAAGTACACAGTAAATACATGTATTTACACAATAAGTACATTGTAACAAACTATTAATACCTATGTAAGTACATATTAGTTAAGGCCACTTAATATGAAGTGGGACCAAAAGAATTAAAATGGTACAAAAATTATTACTCTCTACATAAATATAAAAACCACTACCTTATCTTAAAGGGCTTTTTCAGTTTATTTATGACAATTTGCATTTGTATAATGTTATTATCTTTAGCAGTATTATTTATTATATGGATATTTATATTTGTTTTAATAAAAACAAGCTTTGTCCACCTGTTTTGGTGGTTTTTACCATATTAGGCATAAGAATAGGATGTGTGTTTGGATCAAGCGGCAACCTCCCGCTCTCTCTCAGGAAGCCAATACGGAAGTAACTAAAACTGCAATTCATCCGAAATTCCGCTAGTCCTGGCCGCTCCTGGCTCCAAAACAGAGCAAATTTCAATTGAGCCCACTGTTAGAATGGCCAACTTTACAGCAGAAAAATAGGTGTTTACAGCCTGGTACAAAAAAAGGTTTTGGTTAATACAGCTAATATTACCCTTCATGACAACGGTGAGGGGGGTGAATTTTTTTATAACTCATCCGTTTCCTTTATATTAAGTTTGCATAATTAAGGGCGTGGCCACTTGAGTGACAGCTAGGTCTCGCTGGTAGCCGTTACGTCACCTCAGCTGAATCCGGCAGATTAGCCACTGAACTCGGCATATTTATCGTATTTCTGTGTTGTTTTATGTGGCTTTACACAGTCAACTGCCTTTTGGACTTGTTTCCTACAATTATTTGATGGCATGGCATGCTGAGTGAACTTAATTGTGCTCACAAACCATTCACGTGGCCTCCGTTTCCCATGTGAGTAAAGTTATATACTTATATACCATCTCTATACATGTATTTGTTTTATTTAAGATCATTTATCGTTTATATTTAGAGCTGTAATGCACTCCAGAATCTGACAGATTGATTAGATGTGAACTGTAGAACAGTCATCTGAAGTGTTGTCATACAGTGTTATGCTGGATTTCATCAATAGTCCTGCATTTACTAACACAGACTATATCTGAAGTGTTTGGATGTAATTCGCGTTTTCCTCCTGTTGAGAAACGTCATAAGAACAATGTTTAGTGGCTCAATGTATTACAGCAGTGTTTTTAAAAGACTAAACACTTTATTGATATAGTATACAACCAAGCACAAGTGGTCAGAATACAAACGAGTCACAAGTGATAAAGTATTAAGCGTTCTCCCAAAGTAAACCAGGTGTCTGAACCAGGTCCAAGCAAAATGCAGTATGCGTCTGTAGCTCCGCTCACTCTCCGCCTCTTTGCCCTTGTTTGGTATCCCGCCGTGGGTGTGATGACGCGCAAACAAAATGGCGACGGTTGGCCGCGCCTACTTGTGGCTTCTTTTGCGCTCTTTAGAAACCTATGGGTGACGTCACGGATACTACGTCCATATATTTTACAGTCTATGGTTTGGATATATCTCAGTTTTTTGACCACACTTTGTTATTAATGTGAATTTATTCATTTGCTGGAAATTATAACAGAATTTAGAAATAAGTTTAAAACAAATCTTTCAGCTTAACAAACAAAATTAAATATGTAGGCTAATGGATGTCTTCAGTAGAGTGAGTTACCACAGTTTCCTTATTCTAAAAAAGAAAGGGAGTAAAAAGTAAAAGTAAAGAGGCTGAATGGAGGAGACTCGTTCTTTATTCTTGCACTGCGGTCTGTTTGACTGTTTTCTTACAAGTAAAGCATTCAGTTTTCCCACCTCTCAAACCTCGCCATGTAAATAGCAAATGCGCCATGGCTTGACACAACTGACTATTAAAGGCAATGTGAGATGAGACTCTGATAGGTTTAATGCACGTTATGCTCAAAACACACCCATAACTCCTTAAGAGAATAAGCACAACCTTGTTAGACCATGCACCGCAGCACAAAATGTGTTTTTCTCTCCTTAAAATAGCAAAAGTGGATTCGGTCACCATGTGCTTTAGACTTTGCACCTAGAGTGTTAAAATAGAGCCCTTCTCAATCATAGATTACAATCACATAGATTCTAAATAAATCAGTGGTTTGTACAAATCCTTTGAGTGACTCATACACTGTAAAAAAATGACAAACGTCAAGACAACAGATATTTTAATGTTGCTTCGTCTCATTTTTTAAGTAATACAAAGTTTATTTTAATATTTTAGTCAGTTGGATTGATGTAAGTTGAGATAATTAGAAAGTTAACAAAACAAATTAAGGCAACAATTTTTTTACAGTGCAAACAGTTACTTAGTTCATTTTTGAATAATTCAGTTACATTTAAACCATTTGATGAAGTGATTTAATGATTTATTAAATAAAGAGACAGCTGTTTAGATCCTAAATTGAATTGAACTGAATCAGTGATTTAATGACTGAATCAGTGGTTTGAAGAAGAGAGTAACTTTTTTTATAAAATGATTCAGTGGATTCAGCGTTTGAGTGCACAGTTCAATAACTGCCACATGCAGAGAGATACTTGTTTCACTTCTGGGTATATCAGTGGTTAGTCTGAACAATTTGAAGCAGTGATTCAATGTCTAAGTCATAAAGAATCACCTGTTTTATTCCTAATGATCTTTTATACAAATCAACCTAATCAATGATCCAGTGACTCCTTAATAGGGGTGTCATTTAGTGAATCAGTGTCTGACCTAATCGACTGCGGCAATGATTCAATGAGTCATAAAATATCTTAATTTTTTCTTGAATGATTCAATTAACCGTACGGTTCGAGTAAATAATTGAACAACTAACTCAAACAGATTTTTTTTTTTATTTCTAAATAAATCAGTCACTTTATTGAATCATTTGAAGCAATGACTCTTGAAGAGCCACTTGTTTCACTCCTCACCCATTTGAAAAGAGCTGCAAGTGACGTGTGTTTTATGCATGTGTGTGTGTAATGTGTATTTTCAGCGGCCCCTCAAGTCGATGGATGAATGCTAATATTTGCTGAGCACTGATAAGAACTGGAGTCGGACCAAGTAAAAGGAGCACTCTGCATTGAGGAATGCGTCTTTGAAACACAAGCCTCCTAATCTCTCTGAAAGGCAGTGGACCTCTCTCACTTTGGTGTGACCCATGAAGCGATCACACGACCATGTGAACACACACACTCTCTCTGTCCCACATTTGCGCACTAATATTAACACGCACATACATATGAGGGCATGTATTCACTTTCACTTCTTTGTGGGGTGTATAAGTGTGTGTACATATATGCAGTTTGGTTATTGCTGTAGGGAGAAAGGCCCTCATTCAGCTTCTTTTGACATTGTGTTTACGCTGAAATGTCCCTCACCTTACACACGCGAGCGATGCGTGACACAATAGTGTTGTCAAAGAAATCGAACTCCTTTCCTGCTTCACTGAAGAAGAAGTAAATCTTATCATCATCGCCCACTGCATTGCCTTTGGGCAAACTCTCCTGAATGTAGGCTGAGCCCACAAAAGCGGGGTCTGTGGGGAAAAAAATAAAAACAAATGTCAATCCAAGCCGCAGACCGTACAGCGAGACTGCAGTGTTTGTAAGTAATGTGGATTTTACATCTTAAATATAGCTACTGGTTCACCTGAAACTCCTTTTACATGACAATCTTCCGTTGTAATTACTAACAGAAGATCTTTTGTTACACTATCAAAGTGCTCTGTATTGATTTTGCATACGTGGCTTTCATCAACTTTGCCACTTATGGCAAAATATTAAGCTGTTACTCAGTCCTCTTTAGTAAAGCGAGAAGGGTTTGACTGTAAAAACTCACACTAAATTGATTTGTTTTGTTCTCTCTAGGCTTGCTTTACATGAAAAATTAGTTTTTGTGCCAAAATTACAGCGGCTGGAAAGTGCAAAACAACATTACAAAATGTGAACAGAGTATATACAGGAATCAAAGAGTTCATATCAATGGCTTTTAAGATCTTTTTTAAGACTCTTTCCATACATTTGAAGACCTTATAACTACTTTTCAACCAGAAACACATGGCAAGATTTTACCTTACAGTATATTAACTAAATATTACTGTAAGAAATTAATCCAAAACTAAAACATTAATTCTATACTGAATAAAAATCTGTTAAATCTAGCCAATTCAGCAGGGTGGCACCTATAGAACTGCAGAAATAATGCTGTTGCCTCTGTAACTGCAGTAAACAAAGCAGCAAATCTAGTAGGATTTCACTGATTTCATAAACTACACAGCATCCTAATATTCGCAGATTTAATTCAGGCAAATTTGAGCATACAACTATACATTGCATAAACAAAAATTATATAAAAATAATTATCTTGCAAAATAGTATTTAAGACTTTTTAATACTTTTAAGGGCCTTTAATTTCTCTACATTGATTTATTTAATAAATTTATTTAACTTTTAATACTTTTTAAGACACATTTTTACGAATCTCAAGACAAATGTACATTTTGGAAAACATTTGTACCTATCATAAGACACAATGGACACAACATAAGACACAACATAGGAAAAACGAATTTTACCAAGGATGAAATAAATTTACATTTTAGAAAAAAAATGAACAAGACACAAAACACTTACGGGTCCCGAAACAAATTTACACTGACAGATTCTTTACGGAAAGGGAATCTACCACACATCGGAAGTGACGTGGAATGTACCACACACCGGAAAATATCAGGTCATGTGTGACTTTGTAGACACAGTCCAATCAAAGCACAGCATTAGTTGACTATTAATATTGCTCAGTTAGATAGGTCCATTAAAACTTGTGCTGAACTTTTTGACTTGGGTTCGAATCCTGTTGATGACATGTAAATTATAATTATTTCTTGACATTAATTTTGGTCATATACAGTTCTGTAACACAAATATTAAAATCAATAATGTTTACAATGACACTGACACCAAGTAATAAGACACTTTATTTGGTATGGGCATGTTTTGTTACTTCAAAAAAGTGATGAATGAGCCAATCTGCAAACATGAATAGTTTACATCTGGAAAGGGTCATTAGTTAAACCGTAACACCAACTTCGTTCAGTTTACTTTTAAGAGTCCTCAAGCAGATGTTTACACCGTGTAGACTTGACATCATGCCTACGATTAGAGCATACGCATGGCCCTCGTTAAAATATCGAACAAATTGATACATAATGTCTGGTGTTTCCGTCTGGTTTGCGTCCTTTAGAAACTCCAAACACCAACCTAACGCAAAGCAAAACTGTGTTAAGCTGCTCATGTGTTTGCCATAAAATAGGAAAAACATCCTTCGACTGCAGTCCATGTTCGGTCACCATAAACTTTATTTACATCATGTACTCCACAACATGAATTTACCACGCTCTCCACCAAAGACAACAACACCTTTCACTTTGTCACTTACGTTGTGTGCTACATTCCCTTTCTGTAAAAAAATCTGTCATTGTAAATTTATTTAGGGACTGGTAAAAGTGTTTTGTATCTTGTTCATATTTTTCTAAAATGTAAATTTGCTTTGTTTTTCCTGTGTAATTGTGTCTTATAATAGATAAAAATGTTTTCCAAAATGTAAATTTGTCTCGAGCCTCGTAAAAGTGTTTCACACTTTGAAATGTTGTTTTGCACTTCCCGGCCACTGTACAAAATGGTTTCTCAGTGGTACTTCAGGGCACTTATTTACTTGCTTGCTTTGCAGTATGTTCTTTAAATTAAGTTCTTTATGTTTACTACAAATCACAAACCATTTCTCAATCACTTCTTTATATTGAGTGAAAAATAGATGTAATAAATCTGAAATTACAAAAAAAGGAACTGATAAAAATGACAAAAGCACAAAAAAACATTTTAAAAACTAAATTAAAAAGTTTGTCCATTCAAAAATGTGAATAAATGATATGTGTATATAAAATTATAAAATATATAGCAAAATTAAGTATAAAAAAACACTGTTTTTGTGAGACACAATTTACAGTAAGTCCAATGTATATAAAAAGAAAGTATGTTTGAGCTTAAAAGAATTATAAGGACTTCATTTAATCACCTTTGCCTATTGTATCACTTTGGACCGTGCACCTTTTTATAGCCACTCAATAAACATTAAATACAAAGATCTGGAGATAACATATATTTATACATTCATTCATTCATTTTTTTGTCGGCTTAATCCCTTTATTAATCTGGGGTCGCCACAGCGGAAGCCCTTTTAGCCACAACCCATCTCTGGGAAAATATATTTATTTAGTCAAGTGTTTTTCTATACTGTTTTCCAATAAATATTGTTCCTAAGCTGTTTACTGTACATGTACTGTGAGTGACAACAGTGAGGGAAACAAACAAGTCAGAGATGTTTGCACCTTTTCAGCTGTAGCAAGTTAGTGATTAATATGGACCTTTTTGCTTTCAAATACAGCAAAAAAATGATAAAAGTTTTGCTGAATTCTTTCTATTAAAAGGGGAAATAGTTGATATGGCTCTTACCTTGAAGCCAGTTCAGTGAGTTTTCAGTCTTTAGTGCTGTGCCCTGGCCAAGACTTTTGTAAATGATGGGATCGTTTCCTTGGAAATTACTGACAGTGCCAGCATACAGTTCTCCATCTGAAGGAAAAAAACAGACATTAATAAAGCAAATTAGCAAATATACTTTACATTTTACATAACGTTTTAGCACAGATAGGTTTAAAAAAATATATTCTAGTGCTATTAACTAAAACTATTCAATAGTAACACTTTGTATTGTTGGCTATAAGTTACTATAACTCCTTACTTGACCTGCTTAATAGCAAACCTTAACTGTTTTTTTTTTTTTTTTGTCACAACAATAAACCTGGGAACAAATAATAGATTCATTAAACCAAACATTGGCTATTGGCCAAGGTAAAGCTGTTCTTAGTGGAGTACATAAGCACTGAATGACCACTTTCTATCTAGATGTCATATCTTTACATTTGCAAATAATCTTTTCAAAATCTTTATAAATAAAAAGCAGCTTTGAGTTTTAAACCACATTCTCACACTAAAAGATCTAAAATGTACATTTTGTGTCAATAAAGGTACTGTTTTTCACATTTCTTTCTGCCATTGGTGGTTCAAGATGCATTCTGGGATACCTGCTGTTGCAAGTTCACACAAGTCACCTCTTGGTGTATCCTTGATAAAAGAGGCAAAGCAATAACACATCTAGGCATTTGAACTCTACTTGGGTAGATGTGAACGCAAGTAAAAAACAAGAACACGTTTACACTGGCCCTCCAGAAACAAGTTTAAAGAGACAGTTCAGACTAAAATGCCAATTCTGTGATCATTTAATAACTCCACTTATTCCAAACCTATCTGAGATTTATACTTCTGTTGAACTCACACACACACAAAAATATATTTTGAAGAAAGTTTGAAAACAGTAACCACTGACTTTCATAGTATTTTTATTTTATGGATATCAATAGTTACTGGTTTACAGCAATATCTTATTTATAAAAATAAATAAATAAATAAAAGAATGCATCTGAATACATCTTAGGTTAATACATTCATGCATGCATCCGTTGTAAACACCAGTGTTTTTCTAGCACATACCAGCCATGATGGCCGTGGACTTGTATTCAGGGTTATAGGGGCATCGGCTTCGACCATCTTCAGTCATTATTTCTCCCACTTCATTGCGCACCAGGGAAAAGTTTGATGTGTTCTGGGTGGTAAAAAAAAGACACAAGGACAATCTTGTAAAGACAGCCAGCACTGTCTCTTATATCAACTATACTGACTGCTCACTGCCTGCGTAGATCTAAACAAGGACCTTATTTTGCTGAACAGAACATCATGTTATTACGATAAGTCCAGAAAGATAGAAAGAACAGAGTGAAAAGACTCAAAGCGAAGGCATGATGTGTGTACTATCGACTGTGTGTGGGCCAAGGATACTGATAATAGTGGATGTTTGGACGGAGGTTTGTGGCAGGATGGACTTGTTCTTCATTTTTGACTTTATAGGGACATAGTATAAGGGACATAGATATGAGCAAATTAGGGATGGATATGGAATGCTTTTCGGTATTTATTGTGATAATGATAATTTTAATGATTCATATGTATCCACTGAGTAACCTCAATAACCAGTGTATCTTCAAACAGAAGTATTATCTTTTTTATAATTAAATTTTTTTTAAACAAAAATAGGGATAGATCACGTAATATAATATTGGTTTCATTCATATTAGAAGCTAGAGGGCGCCCTTGAGGATAAATACACACATATAGCAAGCAATAATACAATAAAGACCTGTGTGTACTGAAAAAATGTGATTTTCCTGTGGAATTTGCCTGTTTTATTCACTTGTCGCAGGTTGTTTTTTTATTCCGATGGTTAACAATTTGATGTAGCCTTCATTATTATTATATGGTTAAGTTAAAATATTTTACTCTACCAATTGTATTTTCTACCAATGATAAAAACTGTGCAAGGATAGTAAAACATTGTACTGCATAAGTATACTTTTGTGAGTACATGGGGCTCCAGACAAGACCTGGGCACATGCAGTTGTTTTTGTTTCCATGGTAACAGACAGCAGGACTCTCCAGGATATTTGCTTAAAAATACCTCCAAAATGAATATGTAAGTTACAGAAGAAAGTCTGTTGATTCACAATTTAATCTGGAATGCTTAATTTAGATTTTTTAAATATATTACATTTAAAATTAAATTAAACATGCAAGCTGTTCTGTCAATCTTAAAGTAAGAAGATTTTTATGAAAACAGAATAATTTATAAATGCTAATATACAGTCATTTTCAAAGAAACCATGTATAATGCATAATGCAGTCATGTTAAATATGTGTTTATGAATGAGTGGTGGACTATTATGAGTTGTTATTATTACACTAATGGACTAGTTTCAAGTTGTCATTGGGCAAGCTTTAGGCTAGTTTTGACTAGCCATTGGGATAGTTTTGACTGGCCATTGGAATAGTTTATTGCTAGTTTTATTGCGAAAACCTGGCAACCCTAATTAACACATAAATGTGGGGAAAAATGATTTGTCCAAATTCTTTGAGCCATCATGAGGTATTTTGGTTCAGCAATGCTAATCGATATAGCCTTAATTACTGTATTAAACACTAGGAAATAGAATAATTTCTTCCTCATTCTGTGATTTGAAACTACATCTGTGCACAAAAAGAAGTTATTTCAAACATGTGACTGATGTTATAAAGTAAATTTGGAGAACACGTATGGCAGTAAATCTGTTTGGCTCAAACACATGCAAAACTTTTGCACATATGCTACTGTAGTGTTTTAAAAGTTGCCAACACATTAGCTTAGCTGAAACAGGTTACTTAAACTTGTAACACCTAAAAGAAAACCAACCCAGGCTCATTATTGATACGTACCCCTGTCTACATTTCTGAAGATCGCTAAAAACGACAAAAGGAGTTTTTGCAAGTACACCAGAGGTTGCGTGCGCTTTTTCAAATTTCTTTCTTTCTTTCTTTCTTTCTTTCTTTCTTTCTTTCTTTCTTTCTTTCTTTCTTTCTTTCTTTCTTTCTTTCTTCACCAGAGAAATCCACCAGAGGCCACTGTCAACCTTCTGACTGACCGACCGACCAACCGACACCCCCACCAACCCCCTTCCTTAAACCCAACTGACAGTGTTTTCAAAAGCCCATTTTGACCCATCCCCTTTCCTCGCCAGATTTTTACCACGTTTTTCAGATCCTACCACGTTCTCACCCTGTTATTTACATGTTTATTTATTTTTTGCTTTTTGTTTTTGTTTTACCTGTTTTCTGGAACCATTCTTCGCCGGACTCAAACATTGTCATCGCGGTCAACTCCTCTGCGTCTCAAATCTGCCGATGTATGCGGTGAGCTACTGGGCAAACTGGTAACAGCGGAAAAGCTGTCTACATGGGGGTAAGCGGTCAGCCGGTAGCACAAAAAGAAACAAAAGTCTTTGGTGGTGTCATACCACCCTGCAGTGTTTGTTTTAAAGACCAAATTAATCTCTTGCAACAAAATTTGTGCTCTTCAGGAGTGTAAACAGGAGTACATTTTCACAATGAGCCTGTGTTGAAGAAAACTAATACATTTGAATAAAGTTAAAAACCTTGTCTCTTTTAGGTGTAAAATGTTGTAGTTTCCGAGTTTTACAATGTAGGCCGATTGCATGTTTTTGCATTTTTTTGGAGGAAGGCTTATATTTTGTGGAGAATTTTTACTGGGTATATCACAAATGATAAGATAACACCCATTCTTACTGCAAATGCAGACAGTTTTCTTAAAATCAGCTTAAATAAACTACCCCACAGCTTCAGTAGTATTAGAGGTCAGTGTCTTATGGATCCAGCCATATTCTCCAGAGTAAGGGGTCTAAGTAAAGTGCAGGGCAATAATCATTCCTCATCCGAACGGCATCTACCCTTAGGGAGAGCGGAAGAGTGTATTTCTGAGGACATTTTGATTGACTGAGTAAATTACATGGATAATTAATTCCTCCCCTGCAGCCTGTTAAACGCGTGGAGGGTGGTGGTGAAATCCTGCTGCAGAATAGGAGAAAATGAAGCAGTACTTACGATGTATGTGCAGATTGGACTGAAGGCATACGTTCCACACACGTACAGATGAGTGCTGTTCACACGCAGTAAAATCTTGATGTAATTGAAGCAGTCCGTCTGTGTTGAGGAAGAGCAAAAGGGAAATGTGTATGCAGAGTAGAATGAGTTCTGTTCAATGTCATTTTTGTCTAAACAACACAATGATCATCCTATATTTTTACAGAAGACACCCACTAAAATTTCTTTCAGTGTAATGATCATTCATGCAATTGGTTTATACTGTTTTTAGAACAAGAATCATTTGATCACATATTACAGTTTTTTTTTCAATTGTTTTGCCACAAATTTCAGAACCCTGATGTCAATTTTCAAAGCTCTAGACACAAGACTCTAAACAGTCACTACTTTTAACACAGGCTCTCCGTTGTTCAAAACTCTGCAAGCTGCATTCATTTCTTTTATGAACTCTTGCATTTGCAGGATCATTGGTTCACATAATCATTTTATCATACAAATACTACAGGAACAAAACTTCAGATCACCAGCACACAAGATGCACATAGTTTAAACAATCTTGCACAATCATTAAATATTGATGTTTAAAAAAAACGATACAGGTTTCGTTATAGTTTATACATAAGTGTAGAGGGAACGGTACAGACAGTGGATACACTGAACTAGTTTTACTCTTTCCATCATACTCTAGGTTTACTGTCATTTTGTTTCTCACTACACATCTCCATAGAGAAAGATGATATATGGCATGATAAATGGCAACATATGCAAATTACAACTATATTAGTAAAAATAGTTATATATATAACATGTGTGTTAGTGTGTTAATGTGTGTGTTCATAAAAAGTCATATGGACACATATACAAATTATAGGTTGTATATTTGTAGGGATTAAATATATAACATAATGGATAATATATTTACATTACATATATGTACATATTTGTAATTCTATTAGTTGAAAAAAATGACAATATTTTGACGTGTGTGACATATTTTATATATGTACAATTCATATGAACTATTATGTCACATATGTAATTTGCATATATTTTTTATATACATTAGATTTCTATATTGGGATCTGTGTTTCCATCAGTCTGGTCTTGTGGATTTGGTCGCAGGTTCTCCTCTACATCACATTGGTGTTTTCATTACTCAAAAATCTTGGAACGAACCTTCTGTCAATGTGAATCCAGGCCTGACATTGGTCTGCACTGATTGGAGTTTCTCACATACAGTACAATAATGTCAAATATGAAAACATTGTCTGTAAAAGTGCTACATGAAACAAAGAAGCCATAAATATGGAATAAGGATGAATAAAGATGAAATCTATAGATAATGTAGTCCAGTTAGGTCATCTTCTGTGGTAACTGAAGTCATTTGATCAATCCTAAAATTTTGATCATCTAAACATGTAATATTGTACATCACTTTCCACTTATCAAGAGTAATGCAACAGTTATTTATCACTTTGAGTGCTTGTTTCAATTGATAATACATCATGTTAAGTAAATGAAAACGCATTTATTTTAAATGTAATGTTTGAGTTGCATTTTGAAATAGAATCAATCTGATGTTTAATTGTGTCATATTAAAAGATGATCTCAGTTCAATGAACAAAGTATATCTGACTTGTGTGTGTTATATCAAAAAAAGTAGCATTTAAAAAAGAGTTAAGAGTTTAGCAAAAACACTCAATTTTGGCAATGGTTGTGATTTTTGTGTCTAGAGTTTTGAAAACTGAAACCAAAGTTCTGAAATTTGTGGCAAAATGATTGTAAAAAACTGTAAAAGTCTCTATCTAGAAATCACAGTGCAGCCAACAAAATACCAATTCAATGGTTATTTGAAATGGTTATTGCAATGGTTATTAATGGTTGGGTGTTCCTTGGTTCCCAACTATGCTACCTGTTTATCAATGTTTGTAAAAATATTTTCATCAAATATAAAAGTACATAAATATAAATATACTGCTTTCTTATTGTATGTAGTTTCAAATTAAATTATTACTCCAGTCATTGTTTCTTTTATTACTATTACAATTAATAATTCTATTAATAACAATAGCAATAACAACAACAATAATAATAATAATAATAATAATAATAATAATAATAATAATAATAATAATAATAATGTTCTGAAGAATCATGTGACTTGACGACTGGTGTAATGAAGCTGAAAAATCATCTTTAAAACCACTGGAATAAATGATTAATTTAAATGATAAACTAAGTTTGAACAGTTATTTTATAGTGCAATAACATTTCACAATTTTACAATTTGTTCTGTATTTCTGGTAAAATAAATAAGATAAAATAAGTAAAAATCCTACTGACCCCAAACTTTTAACCGGCAGTGTTCATTCAAAATGTCTACTTTTTAATTTCCCTAGCAAAATATCTGAAACAGGACAGCTCATAAATGATGACTGAATTAAGATGAAAAGGTTTGCACGCAAACAATCATTATATCAAGGCGAATGTTCAAAGTAAGTGCCTGTCTGGGTGCGCAACTGTTGTTGTTTGGCTGGGCCTCAGAAACTTGTTTCCACATCACTAGGTTTGATCTAAATCCTCTGTAATAGTCTAGGAGAGCTTTCTGGCAGCTGCGCGTCATCGGTCTCAAGAAACAGCAGTTATTACTGTGTCTTCATCAAGGTCCAAACATCCATCCAAACCTGGCTCCCAAGACAAATCAGTCTGGCAGCAAATTAGGCATGCAGATTATTAATCTAATAACAGGCCTTATGCAGTGTCAAGCTTTCAGGGAAATTACAGTGTAGATGTGGCAAGGAACAAACGAAAGTGGTGCGACGGTCAGTTTCTTGGATTTAGATTTAGCACAATCATATCACAAAAACCTACTTCAGAGACCTACATCTTTCTTTAGGCACACTCAAAGAAAGATTTCTGGTTCTTGTTCAAATTACTTGTTACAAATAACCCGAAAATTTTTTTTTTTTTTTTTTTTTTTTTTTACATTTTATTTGCATTATGTTCAATCCACTTAGAGACCATCTAAAAATGTGAAACAGCTCTTAGGTATTGGTGCAGTCAAATAAAACAGCTAACTTGCTACTGTTAACAGAAGATCACCCTTGAGCTGTTCTGATTGGTCAGGACATTTATTCAACCCCAAATAGTTCCAATTTTTTTTTGAGTTTCTATCACTTGTTGAAGATATTTTGAAGAAAGCTGAAAACCTGGTACTATTGACGTCCACTGTATGAAAAATGAATAGGCTACTATTGAAGTCAATGGTTACAGGTTTCCAGCTTGTTTCAAATGATCTTCTTTTGTGTCAAACAGGTTTAGAACAAATGAAAGGAGAGTAAATGATGACAGAATTTTCAGTTTTGGGATCACTCGTCACTTTGATTTCGTGTTTTGGTATGACATGAATTTTATATGTTGACATAACTACACTGTAAAAAATGATTGGGTTCACACAATTTATTTGTGTTGGGACAACAATAAGTTAACCTATTAGTTTTTACAAATGTTAGTGAACTGATCATAAAAAAAAAAATAAATAAAGTTGTCCCAAAAGCATCCAAGAATTGTGTTGTTTCAGCTCATTTTAAGTAAGTAGTTTGAACAATCAGCAAACATTATTTTTTTTACACTGATACATTTTAAAAATGCTGGGTTACACACAATTCCTTCATGTTGCCCCAACACAAATCCTTTTACTTAAATTGTTTTTACAAATGTAAGTGCATTCAACATAAAACATATAGGTTGTCCCAACAACAACCTAAAAATTTTATTATTTAACTAATTTTAAATAAGTAGTTTGAACCTGCAGCCAAAGTCTTTTTAAGAGTTGTAAAACAATAAAGCTTTAACAAATTTAAGTGGATTGAACATAAAACAATTACGTTGTCCCCCAAAAAACTAAAGAATTATGTTGTTTCGGCTTATTTAGAATAAAAACAAACATCAAATGTCATTTTTTGAGCATGCTTTTTGTTGGATTGCATTTAAAGGGAAAATATTAACAATAAAAGTAATCTTAGGAGTTAGTAAAGTAAAGAGAAAGACTCAACAAAGTTAATCCTGTTCTAACTCAATTTTATGAGTTACACAAGCTGTGTAAAATCAGTTTTAACAAAATATAAGTTCAATGGACTCATAAGGTTAATTTAATTCAGCTTAAAAATGTAAGGCAACCAGTATTTTTTACAGTGTAAGGGTGCTTTCACACCTGTGAATCGATTCAGTTGTTCCGAAACAGAGATTAAAATTGTTACATTGTTGCTCCTTGCTCTTGGAGCGGTTCGCTTTCAGACTGCAAAGTTTCTAATCGGACCAAAAGAGCTAAAACAAGTCACGTGCGAGTAAACTCTCCTTACATTGGTCAGAGTGTCAGGGTTTATTTTGCAGTGTCCCGCTAAGCTGTCAGGAGGTGGTGGTTTGGTGGTGATTGACAGGGTGCGCGCGCGTGACGTGTCTGAGGAGAGACACGGTGGGGAGGGGTGAGAAGGGTGCGCGACGATGCCTATTTGAGGACCGGGAGAGAGACGCGAGATTACCGGGAGATCATCACTCGTTTGCGGGCATCCAGAGACTCGCGAAACTTCCCGCCCTACTCATAATTCTCTCTTCATGTAGCCGTAAGCCTATTACATATCCATAAAACACTGTGATATAACCGCGCTCGGATCGTATCGCTTTCTCACTGCAATCGAACCGCTCCAGGGTTCGTTTCAATCGAGCCGAGACCACCTCACTCAAGCGATCTCGGAGCGATTACTTTGGCGCGGAACAGAGTGCGATTGCCCTGTTCACATATGCCAATCGAACCGCGCTAACTGGGCAAACGAGATACGTTCCGAAACAAAAGTGTAGGTGTGAAAGCACCCTAAGACTTTGGGAAGTTGGCGAGATCAGTGTGAGTTCTAAAATTAGTCTCTTTTACTTAGCCAGTCCATATGTTACATATAAAAACAATAAATGTTATCAATATAACTATTAGGTTTGAACTACAATAGTTAACAGAACATTAGGGCTGTTCAAAGTAAGTGGCTAACTAGATTAAGCTGTGTACAAGTGAAAATGAGAAAACAAATCAAACGAAAGTGATCTTTTCAGTTCAAAATTAGTTTGCTCTTGGTTTCTATTTACTGTACTTGAAATAAATTGAAATTACATTATTCAGCTGTGGAAATGTGATGGAAAAATGTGTTACAGTATAATAATATAAAGTTACACCAATAATTATTTTTTAAGCATAAATTGACAAGTGCCCGTTTAAAGACAAGGCTATTTTTTATCCCCAAAGAACATTTCTTCAAAGAATCATCTTTTTCCTCTGTGAAACACATGTTCATAATCAAAAGAATCTTTTGTGGAATAAAAATAAAGCCATGAATGTTAAAAATTCTTCACGTAGCTATCAATGCCAATAACGAATATTTTATTTTAAGAGTGTATACAGACATCTCTCCACTCGTTTTGATGAATATCTTATTGACTCACCTTTAAGTCCTTCCCTTTGAAACTGCATTCATCTCTTTTTCTCTGCGGCGTGCTCCACGTTAACTGAAATAGTGAAAAATCATTGCTAAATTGAAGCATCTCATCAGCTATAGTACATTTAATGTCATGATGAATTAACACATATAGTACTTTTACATTGAGTAGGCCTACAGTGAGTCACCGTGGCTGTTATATTGCAGTTCAGGATGAGTCAGAAAACAGTATTCACACTGTGCTGTGCAGGTCTATTTATGACTTTTAAAAAGATTATTTATTGCAAAGAATTATAGAGTAATACTTTGATAAAAAACAATAGGGTGGAGTGGGGTGAAGCAAGACACTAATGGAAACTAAAACATTCAAGCTTTAAAAAGTGCACAATATAATACAAATATCATGTCTTTTGTTATACTGTGCTTTTCTAAAATCATACAAGATACATATTGAAACAAAGTTTTTGTATAATCAACAGACTCGATTGTATAATCGATTAACTCATTGTTCACTGATGATTTATGAAGTTACATGAGCTGTTTTACGTCAGTTTGACTAAATATAAGTTCAGTGGACTCAAGGTTAGTTTGATTTAGCTTAAAAATTTAAGGCAACCATGATTTGTTCACAGTGTAAGTTTTGGTTTTGGCATGTGGGGAAATCAGTGTCAGTTCTGAGTTCTGAGATTTATCTTTCACTTACCCAGTCCTGTACTTTACTTACCTTTTTGCAGTTATTTGCCTCATTTTCTATTTAATTATTAGGTTTAAATACTGCATTTTAGTGACATTTTAAGCAACATTATTAGCTTGTTGGATGGTCATCATAACCACATGTTTTTAAAAACATTTTCTAAAGACTTAAAATAAAGAAATATGAAAACAATACTTATTTTTTCAATAAAAATTATTTATATCATATATCATTAAAAAGTAATCTGAAATCCGTTAAAGTTTTAAATTAAAAGCTCTAGCCTATTGTCATTTATTAAAAATAACAAACTGGCCAACACATTCAACTTTCCTCAGTCAGAATTTGGGATGCTGAATTTGGCACTTTAGAATGGGAAGTCAGACCAAGACACAGGATTCCAGTGGACTTAAAGCCTTATTTGATAGGTTACTTTAATAGGCATTATTTACAATTTATGATGGCATAGCATTAAAAATAGGACAAATGAGGACTTTTGTCAATGAGGGGTGGGTCTTTCGATCCACCTGAAGCCCCCTGGCTATGGGCCTGATGTATTACATATAAAATCAATAAACTTTATCAATATAGTTGTTAGATTTGAACTCCACTAATTAACAGAACATTAGGGTTGTTCAAACTAAGGGAATAAGCTTAATTGTCTTAACTAGATTAAACTGTGTACAAGTGAAAATGATGAGTCAGATTTCAAATATCATGACTTTTGTTAAACTGTATATTTCCATCTTCTAAAAATCATACAATAGTGTTTGTGGAATCAACAGGCAGAAATTAAACTCATTATTCACTTCCGCTAACTGTTCAAGTGATTTGATCAGTGAGTCGCTGAACTCAAACTCCACTCAACAACTGAATAGTTCACTTTTAAAAAAAGATGTTTATAGGTTTCTTTTGTCAGATTCCAGCATTTAATGCAATGTCATTTTATAGTACATTTTGAAAAAAGTAATGCACCTCAACTGATATACAAGCATATCTTCAAGTGAAACAATCATACTTGTACAGTTGAAGTCAGAATTATTAGCCCACTGAATTATTCGCCCCGCTGTTTAATTTTTTCCTCCAATTTCTGTTTAATGGAGACAATATTTGTTCAACACATTTCTAAACATAATATTTGTAATAACTCATTTCTAATAACTGATTTAATTTGTCTTTGCCATAATGACAGTAAATAATTTTTGACACTTCTATACAGCTTAAAGTGACATTTAAAGGCTTAACTAGGTTAAATAGTTTAACTAGGCAGTTTGGGGTAATTAGGCAAATTATTATATAATGATGGTTTGTTCTTTAGACTAAAGAAAAAAAAAAGCTTAAAGGGGCTAATAATTTTGTCCCTAAAGTTGTGTTTAAAAAAAAGCTTTTATTCTAGTCAAAATAAAGCAAATAAGACTTTCTCCAGATGAAAAAAATATTATCAGATATACTGTGAAAACGTCCTTGCTCTGTTAAACATAATTTAGGAAATATTTAAAAAAAGAAATCAAAAGAGGGCTAATAATTCTGACTTCAACTATATATTATAGGCAAGCTGAAAAAGTAACATGGCGACATAAACAGCAGGAACCATCTCAGTGCTCTGTCTGTGTAGTTTTAATTACATTTATTTAAGAAATTTTAGATTTACATTATACTAAGTGAAAACTAAGATTATTTTCTCTGTAACTACCTGATATAAAGTAAAATATATATATATATATATTTAACATTTTAAGTGCAGTTTAAGTTGTAAGTTAATAGATTTAAAGTTCAATTAATGTATTAAAAGTTGTTTTTAGCAAACAGGCAAGTTTGGGTAAGTGAGAAAGTCAACAGTATCTTTAATGTTCTTGGAGGCGGAATTATTTTTAAAGTAGATATTCAACATACATGTTTTTTCAATTATTCCTGGTTTTATAAAGCAACATGACATCTATGTAGCTGTTTAGATCATATTTCCAAAACAGCAATTGTGAAATTACCATAAAATAACTCATTACCTGTATTAAATATCAACAATCATTTTCCTGTTAAACACTTCCTCCTATCCCAGTTTAATATGCTAAGATGAGAAGAATAAAACTAAATCAAACAACACATCAACGATATTCTACTAAAATATTCTACTCCTTAAGACTAGAAAGGAATTTTACATAAAAAACTAATTTGTTAATTTACTTTTTCAGCCCAATTGAGATTTAGTGAAAGTGGCTTATTTTTCTTCAGTAAAACATACAAGAAGATTTTTAGATTTCTAAAACTGTGGTCCTTGGTGATTCGAAAAATGCAAGTCAACAGCAATGGAGCTGGAATGAGAGTCAATAAATATATACAGGCAAAACTAAATTTTAGTTAATCATTTGGAAAAGTGGCAGAAGGTTGTTTCAGATAATTCATCTGTAAAACTGCATCCCAATTGTAACGTCGGGAGTGACACTCACAACAGAAGGTAGGATCCAAATGCAGGTTTAATCGGGGTCAGGCAAGCAATGATCAATACAGGTATAAACAGGTATATTGAGACAGTCCAGAATCGTAGTCGAATAACAGGCAAGGAGGTCAGAATGCAGGCGGCAAACAAGGACAAAAGGATAAACTAGGCTAAGGTCATAACACGGAGAAACAAGACAAGGAAAAGACGTTGTAGTGTTACAATTACAGTTAACAAGACTCATCAATCTGAATGAGTGTGTGTGCTGCTTAAATACTGTGTGTTATCAGTCTTTAACAATGCTCAGGTGGTGAGAGTATAATCAGTCTAAATGAGGAAGCAGGTGTGTGTGTGTGTGTGTGTGGCATGACTGAATATGTAGTCCATTTACTGGCAGATTTGTAGTTCCATAATTGAGTGTTTACCAGCAACATCTGGTGGTTTGTTCGCTGGTGAACATGACACCAATCATCACAAATACAGCAGAAGACCTATTGGAACCCGCATGGACACAAGATTTTCACAGAAATCAGTCAAGTTTGGTGAAGGAAAAATTATGGTTTGGTGTTACATTCAGTATGGGGGCGTAAGAGAGATCCGCAGAGTATCCGCAGAGATACTGAGGTATGAAGACATTTGTGCTGCCCATTACATTACAAACCACATGAGAGGTTCAACCTCAACCAAGATACTTCAACCTCCATATCAAAGTTCCTAGAAGCAAAGAAGGTCAAGGTGCCCCAGGATTGGTCAGCCCAGTCACCAGACATGAACATTATTGAGCATGTCTGGGGTAAGATGAAGGAAGAGGCATTGAAGATAAATCCAAAGAATCTTGATCAAGTCTGGGAGTCCTGCAAAAATGCTTTCTTTGTCATTCCTAATGACTTTATTATTAAGTTATTTGAGTCATTGCAGAGATGTATGGATGCAGTCCTCCAAGCTCATAACAATATTAATTATTTTTGCACTGCTCCATGACTTTGTATTCTATACTGTACATTATTTCTGTTAAATGACTTTTGCCTAAGCAAAGTCAGACCATACTGTCCTAATTAAATGTTTAAATATCAAGGCATGATCATATTTTATTTTGGTAAAATAAGAGTAATCTAGAGGCCTTTGCCTTTCATACATAAGCCATATCTGAAACCAAATGATTAACTAGAAGTCAAGTTATTATTTGCTGTTTGTGAAACTTGGACAGATGACAACACTTTTGTCAGGTAGTGTATATAATATATCCATAACCTCTGCAACTAATCCTAAGACAAAAGCCACTGGTTTTATTTATTTTATTATAATATTATTATTATTTTACTCTTAGGGTTCCAATTGCTGTTGACTTGCTGTTGATTTTATAAATCATAATCAAAGACCATATTTTCGCTAAAAAATCCTCTTTAGCTAATGTTCTACTGAGAAGAAAAAGTTCCCATGCAGCTAACGGCCTGAAAATTAACAGCTGATTTTCTCTTTTTCTTTGGGGTGATCTATCACTTTAATCACACTTCTCCATATCACAGACTGATGCAGATGGCAAAATATGGTCCAGAATGAAACTCACGTTGCGCTGCATCTGCGTTCTGCTGATATCGCTGATATTGAGTGCGAAGAGAGTCTCTCGAGCGCCGACGTACAGCATGTTATCCTCTTTACTGAGGAGCAGAGAGGTGTAATTGAAGACTCCACTGGGTGAAAATCTCTTGGCCGACCTCTCGTTTGCATCTGTGAGTAGATACGGGAAAAAAAGACAGAGAAAAGGAAGGAATGTCAGCAAAACGGAGCCAACTAGATATAATCCTAGAAATGTGATAAAAAGTGCAAAAGTCAGATGTGTGATTGTGCTTTACTTCACGGCACAGATTGTACTTTATGATTTTCTGCTTTACGCTGTTATGCAGTATTTTTCAAATAAGCAGTGGTGGAAAGAGTACTGAAAAATCATACACAAAAAAAGTACCATTACTTGCCCAAAAATGTAGTGCAAGTAGAGTAAAAGTATCTGTTGTAAATAATACACAAAATATGAGTAAAAAGTAGACTCAAGTAGTAGTGAGTATTACGCTGTAAAAGGCTGATGCGTTTAAATGTAATTTGTGCATGTGTGTGTAAACGTAGCATTCTGTAGTGCATCTAGTTTTTTTCCAGCAGGTACATAACATCATTAGATGTTAATATTAAGTTAGATTTAGGTTGTGATGTCAGGAGACAAACTTCAATGGCTAGCCAGTTTCTAAGGACAACATTATTTTGATGACATTGATATTTGGTTAATTTTAGATTTGTTGGAAAGTAACCCAAATCCAAAGTCGAGCCAACATCTTAAACCAACATCATATTGATATTAAATACTAGCATTTATCGTCAGCTATGGCAATCAAAATTCAACATCTGATAGACGTCATAGTGGTAAAGTCCACACAACGTCAAGCTAACGTCAAACATCGTTAGACATTGATATTTGGTTTGTTTTAGGTTGGATATTGACATTGGTCTGATGTTGAGTTCTGACATCAACCCAATTTTCATTTCCAAATAAAATGCAACATCCCCATGATGTTAGGGTACAACGTCAATCTGACATCATGTTGACGTCTTGTGCCTGTTGGGTGTTTAAGACTATTTTGGTCATCATGCAGTAAACATTTATGAGCGTCTCATCAGTGACATCTAAACAGTCTCTGGGTCAATGCGTGTAAAGATTTTGGACATCTTCTTGGACACTTTTAATTCTTCCAAACAATTTTCTGCAATTATAAAGCACACAATAACTTGAAATAGTTCATTATGAGGCGAATTTCCTTCCATATGCAATTTGATTGGACTGGAATCACAGGACTGATTTTTCTAATCCCCATAGAAAAGAAAAAATAAAGTAGTGTCTGCAGGTTAAAGAAAAGTAGTGGAGTAAAAGTACCGATACAGCACTAATGTACTCAAGGGAAAGTAAAAGTACACATTTATAAAACTACTTTTAATTAAGTAAATTACAATTCCTGAAAAAAACTACTCAATTACAGTAATTTGAGTATTTGTAATTAATTACTTTGCACTGAAAATAAGAAAACACTATTTCAGGGTTTTATATCAAAATATAATTTATTTTAATTATAAAAATTATGGTAACAATGTCACAATTCAGCATCAACTAATACTGCTAGTTTAAAGAGCTCCTATTATGCATTAAATAGGTCATATTTGGTTTTGGGGGTCTCCAACAACAGTCTGATATGCATGCAAGGTTAAAAAAACACTTTCATTGTCTTAAAATATGCATTTATTTTTACCTAGTTATCCCAACTACTCCCATATGATTCGCTTAGTGGTTCATTTGTTCCCAAACACCCTTCTTAGCACGATGCAGCCCCATGACCCAGTCTGTTGTAATAGGTCGACTGCATTCAGTGCAAGACAGAGAGAAGTGCCCACCATGGATTTTCAACAATTTTTAGTCAGTGTGCAGAGTGTATGTGTGAGCCCACTGCAGGGCTGCATTAAAGCAATGTAGTTTAACACTTGCATATTGTTCTATTCTTAACTTAGATACAAATTCAGCAGAAATGAAAAAAAGCTGAACTGCCCAAAAAATGCGGACCGCGATTTCCGTCCCGGGAGGTACGTATTTGGGCGGTTTTTTGTTTTCGCGGATCCGCGAGAGGCCGCTGTGCGCGCATTTTCGCGTCTTGGGCGGGCGCGGCGTTCGCGCCCGCGCCTTTCTCGCGCGAAAAGCCACCGGATCGGGGAAAAAAAAAAAAAAAAGCAAAAGCCCTCGTCTTCGATTTCGACCGCGTTTTCGGATCCCGCCGCGTTCTCGCCCTTATTTTTCGGATTCCGTTTTTCGTCTTACCTGATTTCCGGAACCCGCTGTTCCCCGGACTCGATCCCGGTTGTCGTCCACCGCGGCCGGCTCCGGCTCCTCCTCCAGGGCCTCCGCTCCGCCGACGCAATGCTGTGATCTAGGCGGACAAACTGATTGCGTCGGGAAAGCCCTTCACTCGGAGGCGAGCCGTCGGCCGGCGAGCGCGAAGAGGAGAGGCGGAGCGGCGCCACACCGCCCCGCAGCGCCCTCGCTCGAAAAAAACCAAACGTGGCCTTCACGTACCTCCGGCCACGTAAATCGCGGTCTCCAGAAACGTCCGCGGGGTTACGTTTCCAGAATGAGCTTGGGTTGGTAGGAACAGCTGATGGTGGCCATAGCAACTACAAACAGCAGTGGATCGCGAACTCACAAAAGCATTTAAATACGTAAACAAAGCGGCACGTCGCATTTTCAACGTGGCTTTAGACGCAGTATATGAATATGAAGAGTTAAGCAGATACAGTACAAGCATTTACAAGTAACGAAACACAATTAAATACATATTTTTCAAGCTACAGAAAACAAGGAGGCAACCATTTTAATCACACTTACACTTGTGAAATGGAGGAAGAAACTGATCTATGAACTGTGCACTAATAAAGTTCCTGTAAAGCTTTGACTAAGTCCCATACATCAATAGTCTTTTCTGATCCATCCTTTAACAAATGGCCCATGAATGCCCCGTTGTAAGCGTGTAGTTGCTGAAGCACTCATCAGAAAAATGACGGGAACACAGCACAAGGCTGGGGCTATAATGCTGAGGTATTTTTGCAAAAATAAACTTCATAGCCTTATCTTTAGATGGGGAAAATACCACTAATTTTTTAAACTTCAGAGCACAGCGTCTTCATGACATGATTCAACTGGGATTTTCTACAGTGTTTGTATTCTTTTTTATTTCCACAGTGTTTATGGGTAACAAATAATCGGGGCTTGAGTTCCATATCGACGTCATGCCAACACGGCTAAAGATTCATTACCCCCACAATTTATTTGAACTCTGAGTCGACTCTTTTATAGATGAATCAATTTTAAACATGGTGCACTTTCAGATTTAAGCCTTAGCTGGATATTTCACTTCACTGAGAGCTGTTACACACTGCATGGAAGGTAATTTTCAAAAACCCATAATAGGGGCTCTTTAAAAAACTACTGATTATCTGTTCATTAATACTAAGTTAGGTAGAGTTTGAGTTTAGGTCTCAGTTAAGATTAGAGAGGCTGAATGAAATTACTAATGAACAGTTAATATCTTAATATAAGCAGGTAATAAGCCAATAGTTGATATCATTAATTGTGACCTAAAATAAAGTGTTAACAAAATTGCTAGTATATTTTAGAAATAATTATAATCTATTGTTAAGTATCATTGAGTGACTGGGGGTAATTTTTATTACAGTATGCATGAACAGTGTGATGATGTTGTTCCGTCTGAAATGGAATATTGAGACGGGGGTGGGGTTTTATGTTTACGCTCCTTTTCTTATCTTTCACTTGCATCAAAATACTGGTTAGGTAAACATAATCTGCCCAAGCTGACATCATAAGAGATTGGCTGTCATTCTAGAGCAGAAACAAAAAGTTTGATTTTGAATAAAAAATTAACAAAACATTTTTTTCTTCATCAATGGATTAAGGCATTTTTTGTGAACATTCAGATACAGTTCCAGTTGTATTTTCATTTGACCCTGTAACAATTAAAGAAGATTGATTACAAACCTTTCTAGGTGCAAGATTCTAGGCATAGTTGGTAGAGTTTCTGTAATGTCGCCACACTAATTCCTGGCTGCCAGTTTCTCCATAACTGGCTATTTGGAAGTAAACTATTTATTTATCAATTCATTTATTTGTTGTTATTTAATGAGGAAAATATCTGCCAAATATCTCAAAAACAGAAATCATCCATGTTGTTGTATATATTACACTTGCGTTACTAAGACAACATTTGGCGCATTTGTATTGCATTCTAAAGAGTTCTGTTATCAGCACCACTGTGGACAATGAAACCGTTTCTGTGCTGACTGGCCTAGATCAGCACAGACTGGAAAGGTTAAGCTAACAGCCAAAGCATTTAGCCAGATAGTGGAAAAGCAGCTTTAATCTGCACTTTTGTAACTGTGAGGATGCTGGACAATGGAGTTGGGGATCCACAAGCAGTTTTATTAAGTAGTAATTAGGCAGAAATGGTCAAACACAGGAGCAAATGGGTACATACAAGGAAATCCAGAAGTGTAGCCAGGTTACAGGAAAATGGTTGATACAGGTGGCAGACAACGTAAATAAGAGAGCATGGCAAGGGTTAAACACGAAGGGGTTGAACAAGGAAAATTCTTCGTAACATTTACAGGTTGACAACCAACAAGACTCAGCAATGCGAGTGTCAAACTGAGTAGTTTATATAGTCTGTGATCAGTCCTTGCGCAGCTCCCAGCTGTGTGTGTGTGTGTGTGTGTGTGTAATCAAAGGTGAACCAGAACAGGTGTGTGTGGTGCCTGAAGAGAGCTGTAGTTCATACTGTGGTAAAATCCGGGTGATAGTTTTTATTCAAACATTTTCAGTTTTCAATTGTATTTGTTCAGTTTAAGTTGGTTGTCAGTATTTTTGTCATTTTAAATACTTATATTTAAAAAAAATGTTTAGTTAGTTGAGATATAGACTTTAGTTTTAGTAATGTCCTTGTAAACAACATTATATGTATTTCTGATTTTTCCAATATTTAACCTTTTTCCTTTTGCACCTTTCACCCCTCTGAACAGACCTGGGATTCAACTCTAGATTGTGACATACTGCAGTTGAGAAACACCTTGAAAAGCTTGAAATAACAATAACGTCAGATGTTTTCTACTAGCAGGCAGTGAGAAAGCTAAAACCTGTTACAACCAAGCAGCGTCTGAGTCAGTGTTGAATGAGCATCAGTGTGTGGTCATGAAGCTCAGAGACAGATGTTCATCTCTTAATCAGAAATCCTGCACTGCATCATGATCATGGCAGCTCCTGCAGGCTGTTTCTCTGTTTCCATCAAAACACCAGCAATAACTGCATCTCTTTCCTACCACTAAATGGTATTTCTAGCAGATTTATAAGAATAATTCTGCCAAAAATGACAATTCTGTTTCCATTTACATACCTTCCACTTGTTCCAAACAAACCTGTTTGATTTCCTTTGTTTTGTTTATTTTCCAGAATGAATAAAAACCAGCAGCCATTGACTTACATATATTTTTATTTCCTACTGTAAAGGGTTAGTGGCTGTTTCAAACATTCTTCAAAGAAAATAGAACTTAAAAAAGTTTGGAATAACTTTAAGGCAAGTAAATTATGAGTACAATTTAATTTCTGAGAGAATTAGTAGAGTAATTATACACAAAACTCATGATTCAGCACCAAATTCATGGCTTTTATTAATGTTTTTAGCTCAATTTGGTACAGTTAGAGAGAAGAAATGCAAAACTTGTGATGATTATTATGATTATTATTAACATTTGTAATCATCAACAGTCAAAATAACTAAAAGTTAAAAGTGCCGGCTTTGTTTGAAAAGCGTGTACAAATTTATATAAAAAATAAGTAAAAAAATCTACCAATAATTAATAAATAAAATGTGTAAATTTGTAAAAGCAAATTCTTATTCAAATGAATTTGAATAATAATATTAAAACAATTATATGCATTCAAAACTGTGTTGAGTGTAAAAAATACAGCAGTTTAGGGTGCAGAAATGGTTTTGTTTGAATATGTGTACTGCTACACTTGTGTTGAACTATCCCTTTAAGGCTACTGTGGTTGCTTTGCTCAGTCTGAATGCTAAATCAAACTTTTGCATGGTTTTTATGACTTCAGATGAGCCACTTGAGAATTTGGTGGAGATTCAGAAAAAGTGTGTAAAATGAAATGTGTGGAAAAAGTCTTTCATCTTGTCTCTCCGCAGACTGACAGGACCAGGGAGTCTCACGCTACAGTGACATCATTGAAGATAGCAGCTCCTCAGACGCATGGAGAATTAATGTCAACAGGCTGTAAATACAAAATTCAGCACTGCATGGCAGATGACAAAGTGCTCTCCTCATCTGTCAGTGGATTAATGGTTGAATCACAGTCGTCTTTCAGTGCAACATACACAGAAAAGTACAGTCTAAACAAAGCTGAAGCTTAAAAGTGAGGGTATGTTTCTGCTTGACAAATGCTTGGTAAAATAAAATAAAATAAAATAAAATAAAATAAAAAAAAAAAAATAAAAAAAAAAATAAAAAAATAAATAAATAAATAAATAAAATAAAATAAAATAAAATAAAATGAGGGTATGTTTCTGCTTGACAAATGCTTGGTAAAATAAAATAAAATAAAATAAAATAAAATAAAATAAAATAAAATAAAATAAAATAAAATAAAATGAGGGTATGTTTCTGCTTGACAAATGCTTGGTAAAATAAAATAAAATAAAATAAAATAAAATAAAATAAAATAAAATAAAAAACATACAATTATTATTTCATTTGTTCAACAAAACAACAAAAATATTACTATTTTAGAATAAAATAAAAATAAATAAATAAATAAAATAAATGAATGAATTAAAAATAAAAAAATACAATAAAATTAGATTATGTTATGTTAAACATTTTATCATTATATCATTATTTATCATTATTTTATCATTATTTTATAAATTATGTTTAACAAATTTTAAAAATAAAATAAAATAAAATAAAATAAAGACAAATAAAGTCAAATATAATAAAAACATACAATTTTTATTTTATTTGTTTAACAAAACAACATAAATAATATTCATTCATTTCATTTCGGCTTAGTCCCTTTATTAATCTGGGGTCGCCACAGCGAAATGAACTGGAAACTTATATATATAAGTAGTGTTAAAAAAAAAAAAAAAAAAAAAAATATATATATATATATATATATATATATATATATATATATATATATATATAGTGTTTTTTTTAAAACAATTAAAAAAAAACAATTATTATTTTAAAATTAAATTAAATTAAAATAAAGTCAAATGAAGTGAAATATGATTAAAACATATGATTATTATTTTATTTGTTCACCAAAAAAGCACAAATAATAATATTATAAAGTAAAATAGAATAAACAGGAAAAAAAATTGCTCCCTACCTATTAGAGCTGAATATTCGTAAAATAAAATAAAATAAAATAAATCAAAAATCAATTTTTAAGTATTTTTATAAATATATAAAAAATATTTAACCAAACAACATATATAATAATATAATAAAATAAAATAGAATAAATAGGAAAAACGTAAAATAAAATAAATAATAAAATTATAAAAAATTATGAAATAAAATGAAATAAAACATTAATTATTATTTTATATTGTACCAAGTTTTTAAACAAACATATAAAATAAAATAGAAAATATAGGAGAAAAACTTACTTTCAAGTTCTATAACAGCTGAATATACACAAAATAAAATAACATGAAATGAAAAATATTTAATAATGAAAAGGAGTATTCAAGAAAAAATAAAGAAAAATTATTAAAGATTAAAAACAAAGTCTAAAGTATTTTAAAACAAATGAAATCACCTTAAAGTACCACAAAGTAACCCAAAATAAAGTGTATTTGAAAAAACAAATGCAGACTATAAATGTGAGTGTCCATACAAGTTATTTCATTTCTTTCTAGATTTTGGAAAATAGAAAAGCATCATACAGCTCATCAAAAAAAAAAAAAAAGCTCAATGAACACTTTTAAGCCAAACAAAGTTTTCCCGATTTACCTGACTTAGAAAATCTTAGCAAGTCATCCTGCTCTGGCAGCTTTTATTAAAGCACATGTAATCATCACACTGATCTTGTTCTCCTGGGTGACTGTAAGCTGAGGTAAGACTCTAAAAAGAGGGTCTGCGCTCACTACCAGAGCCCCCGCGGGACACAATGCCCAAATAACAGGGCATCAACCCTCAAGCAGAAGGCCTTATTACCAGCCAACCCAGTTTGCTAAACCGCAGGAGGGGATCAACACGGCACATTAGTGGCGCTACTGGGGTCTCGTGTTTCCCCTCTCTCTGATTACAGGGTGAAACCGGGCACCAGCCTTCATTTTAGACGCTTTTGCTGAGAAATTTAATGGCGATTTAGTGAGACAAGGACAAAGGGTGAAAACTGGAACCAAACAGGGCTTAAGTGGGATTTGCAGAGGGAGAAACGGCTTTCTCAATTATTCTGCAGAGCGCCGCAGATGTAGTGTTTTCCTGCAGCTCGCACAATGAGCCAGATAATTGAGGAACATTAGGGGAAAATCACACACGTGGACATTTCAGTGTCAAATCCAAATGCTGACAGCGTGAGTGTTTGAGCTGTTAAGTGTTATTTAATCATATCTCTCAGTAAATCTCTCAAAAACATCTGTATACTAGGGCTGGGTGAAATGACAAAATTATCGTATCACAATAGATGTCGTCTCATATACTGATAATGTTATATATCATGATATAGTGCAGCAGCAGATTACCAGTAATGCTACAACTTCTCTTTTTGGAAAATTGCTGAAACTAATTTACCAGTATTTTTAAAAAGGGCCTGCTCACACATGATCCCTTTCCGTAAAATTTTCGGGGACAGGTTTGTATGTGTGAAAGGTGCTAATAACTTTTCCGAAATGCTAGCTGGCAGTGGGGTTTCTATGTTTCTATGGCAAAAAAATTTGAAATATAAAATAAATATTCATATATAAAACCCTCTCAAAAAATTAAGATCACAGGTATATGGTCCTTAACATGAGCACACCCCTCACAAATCTCTCAGTTAAATAAATATTTTTTCTATATTAGGCTTAACAATATTATATTTGCGCATATACATTAGGTTAATCAGCACTTAAAGCCAAATCTAGAGCTAATCTAACAAAAAAAAAAAAACTAATGATAAAAGTTAAAAATTAGTACACCCAAATGTTAGGGGGAAAAAAAGAGCAAAATTCAAGAGAAACAAAAAATGTATACAATTTTGTTGAAAGTTTGTAGTTTGTATTTTTTTTCCAATATTTTGTGTGAATTTAAATGGATAATATTTCTATTTCTAAAAAAAAAACGTTTGGTGGACTAAACTATTATTTTAATAAATTATAATCACTTCATAAATCTGTTTTGTTTGAATGCATTAAAATATATTAGCTATATTCACTGAAAAATGCATGAAAGTGTTCATTTTTAAAAATGGTTTGTCCTCGATTATGATGAGCGCTCTATATACACCTTTTGATACTGTGTGTGCATTTCTACCAACCTGATTTCACAGGAAAACGTAAGTATTTTATGTTTAATCAGTTTAGTGGCTAATTTGTACGAATTTATACGAGTTCAGTTGTACGAAAATGAACGATTTTATAAAGGTGGTGTGGCACCAAACCCCACCCTTTAACCCAACCGTCATTGGGGGATAAGCAAATCGTACTAAATTGTATGAATAAGATTGTACAAATTCACAGGAATTAGCCACTAAATCAAAAGTTACAAATTGCCGTGAGATTGTGTTGGTTTCTACAGAATTTGTTACACATTATAAAAAAATGCAGCTGCATTTATGCTGTGCTTATACTTACAATCCAGTCACAAATGTTCAAAAGCACAAATCTAATCAAAGTCGATGTAATAAAGCTTACAGTATGAACTCCACACAGCTCCTGTCCTGCTCTCCTTTCAAAATCATTGACTTCCGTTTTGTTGTTTGTTGGAGAAAATGAAAGGGCCCTATTAATTGTAATATTTACGCATACAGGAACAGTTATTTACTCTTACAATGTCATGGTCATTGTATGTTGTGATTTCAAGAGATCTGAAGCCTTCAGTTAATGTATAACATGCTGCAACACAAGCAATAAAATGTATACAGAGCTGTATAAACACCTGCCCACGTCCAGCACTAATTAAAAGCAGACCACCTCAAAATAATACGACAAGTCTTTGGCAATACAGGACTGTTTTGGTTTTCCCTTTGTGTGTTTTGCACATGTAAAGCTCAAGATCTCTGCCTGTAACCACTTAGTTTTAGAAAGGTGCGATTACTCAAGAAAAGTACTGCGCTGTTAAAAATGAACTGCAACAACAACAACAACAACAACAAATGATTAAGAATTACATAGAATGGAGTTCCAGAGAACAAGCTATAATAACTCTAAATGTGCTTGTTCTAGGATGGTGGAATGCTCTCAGAATGTTCTGGTCATCGATTCTCATGTCTTGAAACATTACTAGACAATACAGCTTCTTTCTCAATGAGTCTGTGGTATTATTGTTAGCGCTGACTGAGGTCAGTTCCCATAGGGCAATTCCATGACGACAGCTGCCATTCGCGTCCTCAAAACTGCACTGATGCACGCTGGGAAAAAGCTTATCCTGTTCGCACTCATGGGGAAAGAGGGTTGAGAGTGTCAACAAGAGAAAGAGAGGTACTTATGAAGCAAGTAGTTATTGTCTCGTGTGCTGAAGCGATTTCATAACTTGTGCATCCTTCTGTTGTTGACCCTCGTCTGTCTTCATAGCCTTTGATATCTTTCTCTGTTTTATTTACTACACTGATTTTTTTAGAAACATTTTTACTTAAAAATTGTTAGTTACACTATAAAAACCGACTCTTTATTTCATGTAAAAAATCTGAATAAACATGTTGCAGTAAAACTGACATGCTGACTTTACCTAAAAAAGTGAGTAAACCTGTTTCTGCATTTAGTGATCATTGTAACCCAACGTGCATGCATTGTGCATAGTCTTGCATTTATAACTCTGCATTCTGTGTGTCATTGGTGTACAAACTCTGTCCTGGAAGGCCGATGTCCAGCAAAGTTTAGTTCCAACCCCAATCAGACACACCTGGTCCAGCTAGTGAAGCTCTTACTAGGCTTACTAGGCTTGAATCCTGACAGGGAACAAAATGAGAGAACACATTACTCTGTTTTGGAATCAGTCAGATTCCGTATTGATTTTTAAAATCCTCATGCTCGCATACGAAGTCCTGCTTGGTTTTGCTCCACACTATCTGTCTGAACTTTTAACATGGTACTTCCCTTTATGTAACCTCCGTTCCTCTGACTCTGGTCTTTTAACAGTCCCCTTTACACGTCTGTGCTCTATGGGTGACCAGGCTTTCTCTACCCTGGCTCAGAAGCTCTGGAGCTTTCTCCCCTATAACATTAGACACGCTAGATCTTTTAAACTGTTTAAATCATCCATGAAAACTCACTACTCTCGCCTCTTCTGCATACCTCGGTTGTAACTGGTTATTTGAGTGACTGATGCCTTTCTATCAGCTCTCAGCATCAACAAGGCATTTGCGCCCACAGATCTGCTAATCACTGGAATTTTTTTATTTTTGGACCATTCTCTGTAAACCCTAGAGATGGTTGTGCGTGGAAATCCCAGTACATCAGCAGTTTCTGAAATACTCAGACCAGCCTGTCTGACACCAACAAACAAATGACGTCCCTTTCTTCTCCATTCTGATGTTCAGTTTAAAATGCAGCAGATCGTCTTGACCATGGCTGTGTCAGAAACCGCCTACTACTCAGTAGGTACTGCATTTTAATTTAAACGTACTACTTGGCCATTAGAAAAGTACTACTTGGCCATTAGACGTACTACTTCCTCCATTTTGTCATGGTCACATGACCTACTGTACCTACGTCAGTTGCGTTGCTTCACTCCCATTTATGAATTCTCTTGCGGGGCATCATGGGATAGCGCAACGTGCATGGGATGCACACTTCAGATTTTCGCCGGAAGTAGTAAGTATCCAGGTACTTCTTGCATACTGATTTTAGAATTTTAGCATACTGTGTAGTATGGAAGTATGCGGTTTCGGATGCTGCCCATGTCTACATGCCTAAACGCATTCAGTTGCTGCCATTGACTGGCTGATTAGAAATTTGCATTAATAATGTAACCACCCATTTACCTGCCCAGTGCTATCTGCAACATTACTGCCCTCTTGTTTTGATGTGAGACAACAAATATGAGTACATAACTAATTAATAAATTAATTTCCTGTTCAGCTACTGTCCTATTGCAATAAAGGCAAACAATGGCCAAATTCTTATTATTCTTTATATAAAAATTAACATTAATTTATATATAACAAAACTGTACACTTGAATAAAACATTAACCTAATTTAACAAAAGAAATGAAAATTAGACGTTACAAAACACCAACATGGTTCGACTAAATCTCAACTTCAATAGAAACAGCGCTGGGAGAATGTATGGACCAATTTTAGTTGGTCATTCCGCAGTCAGAGCAATCTTTTCCGGAAAGTTCACTTTGCTAAACAAACTTTGTTTTGGCCTGGTATTGTTTAAAATGATATGACACCAGTTTATCTGATTTCAATTGCAGGATGTCATTTAGCTGGTTATTGAAATAATTTGACAATCTGCAATGAAACGTAATGCTTTAATATTAATCAAATTATTAGGGATCCTTCAACAAAAATTTAGAGAAATCTTACAGCAAAATGAGCACTTTCAAATGTTTCTGGATTAAAGCATGCGCATACTAAGATACAGTTTGATTTCTGGCAAATAGCTTTTTAATAATATAACATTACCTGCTATACAGTGACTTAAAAAACCCTGTGTGGGATCGTAATAGGCATTTACGTAAGCTCAGAGCGTTTTTCCCTGTAAGCCCAAATCATCAGATCCACTATTTACTCAAATGAAGCGTCTGCTGAGGCCTAAACAAAACCGAGCTTTGATCTTTCACACTGACGGCCAGATTGCTGCACGCAGTCGCTCTTTTTTCGACGGGATGCTCCGTGTCTCTAATTAACTTTGGGCATGTACTGTTAGAACAGCCGTAGGGAATTCTGCTCTCAAAACCAAACATGGAAGGGTTCCCTAAAAGCCTGCATAATTAATTTCGCTCTAAATGGATTAGAAAGCAAAGCGCTGCGGATATGGCAATCCATTTAGTAGTGGCTTTCTTCAAAAAAAAAAAAGACATGTAATTGCATAATGGCAGTAATGATCTCACATTCTTCACAGTAACACAAAGAATCTAACATCCCTGTTGCGTGTCTTATAATGGGATATGTACAGTAAGTGTCTTTCAGTTAAAAATATTGTTTGTTTTAACCCACTAAGCTTTTTTTTCATTGTTTTGTCACGTAAATAAATAGTGCTACATACACTCACCAGCCACTTTATAAGGTACACCTATCCAACTGCTCGTTAACGCAAAAATAAAGTGCAATCTTTTTTGCTCTTATTCATCATAAAATAAAAATAGCGACATGAAAGCTGAGCAAAATCCATGGGACTCTTGGATTTTGAGTCATGAGTCATCTGACTTTTTTTGCGTTTAGAAACTTTGCTGTGTGAAAGCAAACCACACCGAGAACAATGTAACAATTTTAATCCCGGTTTTGGAACAAAACAATCGAGCTACACTGAAAAAAATAATTCAAAGATGATTCCTTGGATTTACTCACTTCTTTTACGTTAAGTGGTTGTAAACAATTTATTTGTGTTGAATTTAAACAAACAAATTAAGTTGAACATTATTAAACTTAATTTGTTTGTTTAAATTCAACACAAATACATTGTTTGCAACAGTTCTGCATGCAACACTTTTTTCAGTGTACAGGTGTGAAAGCACCCATTGACAACAGGAAAAAAACAAAAACAAAACAATGTACATATACCGCAGGAACAGTATAACAAAAGTTTAGTAGTTTTAAAACCTTCATCAGTAAACCTTAAAACATTGGGTTATCATCCCATGCCTAGATGAGACACACAAAGTGTCACGAAAACATTATTATTTCTGGTTTCTCACTGAGCTTTTATTAGGTTTTATGCATGCACAAAAAAAAACAGTTTAATAATGTCCTGTCCTTTGGAAAACATTTGAAAACATTTGTTAGTATGGAGAGCGCTTTGAAAGAAAACACATTGTCAACTGCATCCGGATTAATGTAGACGTAAACCTGCTGTTTAGTGTCACCAAACCAGTTGTGTTTGCTCTGTTTTTCACCTTCTTGAGCGCCAAGTAAACAATGCATGAGGTGAAGGAGAGATGATGTCATGTCCAGGTGTCAGGAGAATGACAAACCCCCTGTTGGCGTAATGACAAAGTGCTGACTGCTGATGCCGCTTTGATGCTGGCGAAAAACAATCCGGAAAAAGAGCTCTCTTCAATTATTTTGCAGTAAACCGCGCTTTAGAAATATGATGACTCGTTTGTCAGGCACACTTACAGGAACATCACTTACAGAACTGTTTCTGCTAAGACGTCTACAGTATAAATTGTGAATCCTGCATTTTATGAAAAATGGACAGTTGAAAAGATGAGTTATGAAAGTGCCAACTATACAGCATGCACAACCATAATCAAAAAAATGTAAGGATTTCACTCAGAAATGTAAATTTACTTACTCTCCCTCAAGTGATTCCAAACCTTTACAGTAGGAGTTTCTTATTTCTGTTGAACACAACAGAAGACATTTTGAAAAATGTCATTGTCATCCATAATAGAAGAAAATATATACTAAGCAAGTCCAACATTCTTAAAAATGGCCTCTTTCGTGCTCAACAGAAGAAACTCAGTTGGAATTGGAAGAAGTTTAGAAGACACATAATACTTTTTTTGGTTAAACCATTCCTTTGATGGTTAGAGAAATTATTTATCATGCAGCGGACACCTTGACATCAAAACCATATCAATAAAACACATCACGATTGTGAATTGATTTTAAAACAATCAAAACCTTGAAGTTCATTTGTGTCATGATTCAGATATCTTGTTTCATGTTTTTTTATTCAGCCTTTTGCTAAGTCTTGTTCTCTAGTCATAAGTTACCTTGGTTGTTTATTTATATCCCTCCTCGTTATCTTGTTTAGTTTAAGGTGCAGTAGGAGATTGTCTTCAGAAACTTTTTTTGTTGTGCTGGTTGAAAGTCTCTTCACATTCCAGTAGTAATTATTAAACAAATGTTCTAATATGATATGTATTTTTATGTTTCGGGTAAGGCAAAAGATTTTTAAAAAATGTTGATTCAATTAAAAATTGTTGTGCCAATAAATACCATAATTTTGATTAGTAGTTCAAACTGTCTGTCAGCAACTGTAGATTTGAATAACTGCGCACCTATGCTCACACAGATTCGCTATTAGTGCATGCACACGCACCGTACTGAATCAAAAGCTGAATCAAAACATTTCAAAAACCTAAATCAATTTTAGAGTTACTTTTGCATGCTGGAAAAAGGATGACACTATGGATTAAGTATTTTTAGACAGGTAATGTTCTGTTTTAAAACTATTTAGTCACGCAGTGCTTAAGCGGATTTTGTTGTGTTACGAATGGATTATTGAAGTGTTGTTCAGCCACTGAAATCTTCCGGCGATAGATTGATGTGACTATTTTCAAATTCATAAGGGACTATTAAAGCATTATTAATGTACATTTCTATTTAGTTTAACAACAAAACAGAAGTGAAAAGTATTATTGTGCCTAGCCTGCTTTACTGAGGTGAAGTTGCTTTTATATTCACATTGGTTCATTTTTAAACAATGACAACTATATTGTTTACCATGCTAATTTGAATATTCGGTCTGAAATAGCATGTCAGTATGGCTTAATAATAAGTGTAATTCCTGCACATTGCCAGCAAATCCAAAGCATACAGTAGTTGCTTTAGAACAAAGCGTGTGAGAGAGTGAGACCAATGATCATTGCATCCTTTTGCTTGCTACACAACTGAAAACTTGCTAGATTTAATACTTTACATTGGGAATAGTAGTATTAAAGTACTATAAAGTTTTCTAACTGGCGAATGACATGATCAAGTGGGTCTCTATTATCTTTAATGTGTGCGTTCGTGATTTTAGGAGACATGGCTTTGAACAGTAGAGGAGGGGTTGTGTTTCAAACATATTATAGTAACTGGTTTGCATTTCGGTTGATCATTACTGCACCTGGTCTTTTGTTGTCAAAATTAAAGTACACCGAAAACGCTTGTACTCTTGTGTTGTTTTTGTTGCTTATATGATTTCCATGTGACACCGCTTACTTTGTTTTGTTCTTTGGTTTATTTAATAAAATTCACAAGTGTGCGTTTGGTTCCTCAACTTAATATTTTTACACAAAATGTTTGACGTTATAATTTGACATCCATACATTTATGTCCTTTTCACCAAAAAAAGACACAAAGAGTACAGTATTATAATATAAGACAATGGCTTTTAATTTTTAGTCTTTCCATTACAAAATTTTCACGTTTACGTTTCACATCTGATGTCTTTCAAAATCAGTAATATTAACTGCCTGATATATGATATAAAGAGGGTCACAGTCCACACAAGAAGCACTGCACTAAATTCTATTTTTGCCCTTCATGTCTTTAAAATAATTTATTTATTATTAATTTTTATTAATATTATTTTAATATTAATAAAAATAAAAATTAATATTTTATTAATTATTCTATTAATTATTAATTTATAACAATTTATTTTACCACAGTATTTTCAATGGAGTTTCTGCACTAGCCTGCTGATAATGTGTAAAGCCTGGGCTCACTTGAAGAAGGCACAGGATCGCAGGATTATCAAAACACGTATATTTGTTTACAAGACTTACGAAGATGAACACAGGAAGAACATGGAGAGATGACAGACATCGACATAGAATACCGGATTCCAGGAGGAACTGAATACAAGGACTTAAATACAAATGAGGATAATGACAATGATGAACACAGGAGAATGTACACAGGTGGAACAGATGAACATAACTAATGGCGGGAACTGGAACATAGGAGCACATGGTGAAGGTCACATGAGGAAAATAAAACACACACGGAAGACTGATAGCTTTCATTGCGCTTTACGCTTAAAAACTAAATAAATGCTTAAGTCTATTTAACTGATTGTATTTTTAATTACATTACAACATTGAGGCTGTGAAAGCAACCTTGTGAAATTGAAAATAGTCACATAAAGTTTTTACCGGAGGCTTATCTTTGGCTGAAAAACACTAGCTCTGCATATAGCACATTGTATAAATCTGAAAGATTCAAATCCATCCCATTCAAACATTGTATCACTATAATGCATGTAAACAGTCCTGTAATCAATTGTTAGATGTTAGATGTGGTTTTGACATCAACTCAATCAGCATTTATATGTATTTTATGTGTTTTTATTTCATTTTGACACCCAGATCCCTGGTGGAGAGTTTGGGAGCAGGAATTTCCATTTAAGCATGTTATTGCATGAGGTAATAACTCAAATGAGGTACTTAATATCAAACCTGTACTCTTGTATTTAATCTAAGACTTCAGCTTTCGTATCAAACACAAAAAAACACTAAGGTCAATATAACAGAGCAAATAAAGAGATGTGTTGAACCACTGGGGTTTGCTAAGTGCTTCCGAAACAGAAATATCTCAGGATCATCTAACAGCCTATAGATCCCCAGTGGGATCCTATTACAAATTCTTTTTCTCCTCGTTTTATTGAGCTTTATTAGAGCCTACATGGAATGAATTTGAAAAGTTTTGTCTACCCTTTCTTGAACTCTACACAGTGACAGCAGAAAGCAATTCTAGTGTCCACAAACTGCACTACTTGTATAGTAAACAGTATCACTTGTATATTTGCGCAAAAGCAAACAGAAGCACTTTGCATTCACTTAGCAAATAATAAGCAAACAGCATTGGTCTTGAGGACATCTGAGCTCATTTAGAGTGTTCCTATACAAGCTGGAATTGTTGCTAACCACCCTAAAAGGAAAAATGTAGCCTGAAGGTTGACAGAAACTACAAGTGAGTGGAACATAACTGTTTTTGCACTGTTTTTATGACAATGCAAACCGCATGAATCTGGCACAAACATATGCCTGCTCATCTCAGCTGCGTGGACACCCTGTTCACTCGCTGTTTTCTCTCCATTAAACACGGCTGGAACTGGCAAAATCTGCAAACACTGCTAATGGTATTGGGAGTGTGCATATATTTTATATATAACTACATTTTAAACATAAAATGCTTAAAGTCAAATTACAGTTCCATTTATTCATAATACATATTATTCACATAATGGCAGTAAATTATTTCTAAGTTCATTAAATAATTGAGTATATTCGCATAAAACTGGCATGTTGGCGTCAGTGGTGTCAAAATTCATTTTGAAAACCACTATTCTGAATTTAAGGTGTAAAAAAGAAAACTCTGAAGCAATATAAGTAGATGAATAATGCACTGTGGTGTTATGATATCCAGTGACCTATAGTAACTTGATTCCAAAAGGCTGGACAACCTTTGAAATTGTTATTTTTATGCTTAATGTTTATTTATGCAAAGCAACTTACCAAATTATTTTTTTAGACAAATGTAAAGATTTTATGTCGAGGTGGGATCTGAGCGGGATTGGTTTATCGTTGAGCGTGAGTGGAATGCGCTTGCTTTGGGAAGTTAACGATTGAGAGGAATGCATGACTATGGACTAATGTTTAGCGGAGCATCAATGCTCTGGCTGCTACACTATATCAGTTCAGTAGGTTCACTGTTACATAACTGCCCCCTGATGGTTATGTCTTTCTTATGTTAGACCATGTTGTGCTGTGCCGCGCAGTACTGCAGCACCAAGTGTGATCACATCCATTCACTCACACATTCTCAGTAGCCACATCTGTATGAGTAAAAAATAGCCCTTTTTAAAAAAAAAAAACTTGTGAGTAGTGAGTATTACGCTGTGAACAGCTTATGTGTTTACATGCAATTTGTGCGTGTGTGAAAACGTAACATTCTGTAGTGCATTTAGTGATTGTTTAAGACTATTTGGGAGGTCTAAACAGTCTCTGGGTCATTGCATACAAAAGTTTTTGACATCTTCTTGGACACTTCTAATGCTTCAAAACACTTTGCTGCCTTTATAAAGCACCCATGTCATGAGGTTGTTCAAAAGGATGCGATTTAGTGCCTATGTGCATTTTGATTGGACAGGAATCGCAGGACTGATTTTTCTTCTCAGCAAATCCCTAAAAATACCGTAGGGATGCAATTTGAAGGAAAATAGTAAGAGTAAAAGTACAGATACTGTTCTTAAAATGTATTTAAGGGAAAGTAAAGTACACCTTTTTAAAACAACTCAGTAAATGACAATTCCAGAGCAAATCTACTCAATTACAGTCATTTGAGTATTTGTAATTTATTACTTTACACCACTGCATATAATCTAACCTAAACTCATATTTCAGTTGTGAAACTACATAAAATTACACTCGACGCTGGTCTCAAATGCTGTCTTCCTTGCGGTCAGCAAAGTGCTCATGGGAAACTCTGTGCTCTTTTACAGTGTCTTTCCCCTTTAAGGACAAACCGCTCTCCCAAAAGAGAAAAGTACAGCTCCTTCTCACATTGCTCTGTTTTCATTAATGCCCCGTGCTGATGAGAAATGACTGTTGAGATTCTCTAGAGGAGGAGAAGAGAATGACGCAACTCCCAGTTTACACTTCAGAAACATTCTGTCCTCGTCCACCTGCACTCGTGTCCGGGTCTCCCTGCTCTCAACTTAGAAACTCAGCATGAAATATTGAAAAACAGATGATATAATGAGAATCATGGCAAGGACAAGAGAGGAAGAAAGAGAAAGAATTAAAGGTCCTCCAAAGTGCCTTGAAATGCACAGCTTTGTTCAACGTGGGATGTAATTTCAGCTGAAAGAGGGTGAAAAGGGGTGTGGCATATTGAGAAGCCACTCCTCTTTTTAAAAATAAGCCAATGATGTTTTGTTATTATCACAGCTGCCAGTTGAAGTCAAAACACTTCAGACTCATAGTCTGTCTATGAAAGCAATTCTGACATTGTTTCAGCATCTCAGAATTTTTATGGAAGTACTTATAACTAATAATCAGGATTATAGGCAAAGGATTATAGATCAACAGTGTGTTGGCTAATCATTGTCTTACATATGTTCAGTTGTATAAGTGTTTAGTGGAACCCTCTGTATGTATGCTCAATTATTAATGTAATGTAAATAAGTGACCAATTTCAGTCAGATACTGTAAGGGGCAGGCCACTTCAGATACTAGAAAGCGCATTTGATTTGTCATATCCTCCTGAGACCCAAATAAATTCCCACAGACTTTGGGATAAAAAATTCTACAATTTTAAAAAATATATTATATAAGAATTCTAAAAATTCTACGAGTTTTTGCTTTTTTTTTTTTTTTTTTTTTTATTTACAGCATGTCCAATGGACCACAGGACCATTTTAGTTTGAAACATTCGGCACTCAGACAACAAAACTGTACAGGATATGGCTGTAAAGGGATATTTATCCAACATTAATGTAACAAAAAAAAAAATAACATAAAAGTGATTCAAAACTGATTGTCATTCTCTAATTTTCTGATTGTTAAACTCTAAATCAGAGTCTCCCTCAACTATTTTATAAAGAATGCTCTCTGCTTCAGTTCTGCCTCCTACAACATGCAGTCATTAATTACATTAAGATGGTCCTGGTGTCCACTATTGACTTGTGTCCTCTGTATAGGACATTGTGTTTTCATGAATTTTCTTTGAATTTTTTGAGCTACTCTGTCAAGTCCTGTTGTACTGTTCAAAGGACATCCTACAACAAACAAGCACATTTTATGGGAAGGAGAGAGGCATGTATGATCCCAATCAGTCATAAAAAAACGTTGATTCTTATTGGAGGAAAATTTTGATAGTGATACATATGTTTTGAATTCAAATTTTGTCATTGTTTTGGAGCACACTAGCTTATAGATAATTTTGATGCTAAAGGTTATATGATATATTTCAAATGTTATTTTTGAATGCAAATAGATATTTGAAAAGGCTCCAAAATAATAGATTGTTTTTGAGTACGCCAACACCCCTGCGGTGCAGTAGGTAGGGTTGTAAATGTGCCACACTGCTTGCGTGCACCCCTAAACACAACAATGATGGCAGCTGTCTTGTTAGCATAAGAAGTAGAGAAGTGGCAGCTCACATCGACACCATGGTGACCGCTGGAATTCTGGGTACTGTAGGTCAAACATGAGCTCACATAAACACTCCTGGTTCAAACAGAGAAGGCCTTAGAGACTTAACCAAAGAGGAGGAATGTGCATCATGCCAAGTGCTGTAATTAAAGCTTTGATCAACAATGTGTGTTTTAACAAATTTACAGATATTCAGAAAGTTGTGAAAGTTGCAAACGAATGGTAATTAGGATTCATGTCATTAAGGAGGAGTCATGTGGCAACATTTACTGGGAAATACAAACCGATTAAACATTCCTATTAAACAACAAAACAACTTTACAAAGCTCTCAATCTGTATATCATATACTGTATAGTAATTACTGTATATATCAACATGAACAGGATGCTTTTGGTTTTAAGAACGCCTTTTGGGAATCCATTTTATGCTGCCAAAAAGCAAATAAATAAATGCAGGATGCAGTTACAATGATCAAGGAAACATATTTGTGGATCTCTGAGATGGTCTGGTTGTTTTTGCCTGCCGGGCCTGAGAGGTTTAATTTACTGTTAAATCTTAGCAACATTTCGCAGTGTGGCTCTAATATAATAGTCGTGCCAAGTTCAATTCAATCACAGTGGAAGTGTAATGAAAATGAGTGGCATCTATTTTTCAGCTCACACAGCAGTCTGTAAAATTCCTCTAAGTCCTACTGAGACTCACATTTGCTGAAGCTGAACTGCAGTGCATTAATCTACAGGAAAAAAATCTATCTTTCAATCTATCATCTGTCTGTCTGTCTGTCTGTCTGTCCATCTATCTATCTATCTGTCTGTCCTTGTATCTTTCCATTAATCTATCAATCTATCAATCTATCAATCAATCTATCCATCCATCCATCCATCCATCCATCCATCCATCCATCCATCCATCCATCCATCCATCCATCCATCCATCCATCCATCCATCCATCCATCCATCCATCCATCCATCCATCCATCCATCCATCTATCTATCTATCTATCTATCTATCTATCTATCTATCTATCTATCTATCTATCTATCTATCTATCTATCTATCTATCTATCTATTTGTCTGTATGTCTGTCTGTCCTTATAT